>NC_092357.1:65007956-65307956 GCF_963676685.1 Mytilus edulis | reverse complement strand
AATTTCAAAGTGAAATAAATTTACAAAAGAAAACCGTGCAGGACGTAAGAAAAGACGGGAAACAGAAAGGACCATTACTGTTTTCGTTTTTTACTTAGTGCCTTACATACAATGAAATAAAGTACAAAAATTCAAAAGTCTAAGTATGCTACCATTTGATTTTTAGAGGGGGGAGGGCTTGGATTAAAATGTTGTTTTTGTTGAAATCATTGTCTAGTATTTTTATTTTTCACTTTTTGTGGACCTGACTTTTTTATTAGTTTAACCTAAATTTGTTTACATAAACTGTCATCCTGCTTTTATGCCACATAACTGATCCTGCTCAAAAGACTGTCTGTCTTGCCTTTTTCAAATTTCATCAAAACCCCTCTCCTCAAATAGTAGCTCCCTCAGACAATAAAGTTTTAACCAAATAAATAAATAAAATCATTGACAATCATATAATGCTTCTGTTCGTAGATCTTAGTACTAAATCGAATAAAATCATTTCTGAACGGATTCCACGATACTTGTTTTTGAAAACCATATGCATGTAGTTGTTAATGAAATACACTATGGGCTTAGAAATACATATAGTAATGTAAAATAGGTAAGGAATAATTTTTAATTTTAAAATCGCTGCATTATTTTTCAAAAGTGCAATGAATATTTTATTACATGATTTATATTCATGTAAAAGGTTAGAAGATACCGAGGGGGATAATCAACCACCAGTGCATCATTTACATGCCAAGGAACAAAGACGAAAAGAAAAGAAAAACACATTAGCTTCAGTTCACAAAACACTGCACATATCTATGCACTCTAATATAAACATAATCACCTGAATATAAACATAATCATCTGAATATAAAAATACTATATTTTCTAGTATCTATTTTAAACCGTTATCCTGACAGGTGTTGAAAATAAACGTGTGTCTTCTATTCTGTCTTTCAATTCATTTTTTTTTGGGAAAGTAAAGTCTATATTTAGGATCATGGTTGAAACTGAAACTATACATTGATGATTTAAATAGAATGTTATTTTTGCTTTATCAAATTTAAATTTCGAATGGATAGCGATTTTTTTTTCTTTTGTTGTGCTTTTGGCATGTTTCTTTCCGAATTTGTGAATGCAATTTTGAATTAAATGTTTGAAAAGAAAATGTGGTGTGATTGCAAGAGACAAGTTAAAATTTTCCTTTCAATCCTCCATTCAAGATTATTACTGAATAGAGTAATCATTTATTATAACAATAAGTGGACCAAAACATAATGTGACACTTGAACTGGAGTATGATATTTGGTGGAATGGAAGAGAAATGAGTTAAGACAACATTTCAAGACTGATTTGTTTTTAACTAAAAACCAGTTGTATTTTATTTTCATAATCTCTGCAGCAATACTAAAAAATAACGAACTTGATTTTATATTAGGATCTTGCACATTCAGTTCTATTTCAGCACTGGTGAGCTTTGGTCCTATGCACCAATGGTTTTGTCGTTCAGTTTTGAATTTGATAATTTTGAATCTGTAGACCAATTAATTGAGAATCTTGATCATGTAAAATACTAGTCAGTTTTTTGGCAAGGTTTGTAAAAATTTAACCGCCAGGTTTTTTCGTATTAAAGTTGGAAATACGCCCTCAAATTGGTGCATTAAATGAGAGCAAAATCCATTTAAAAAGTACATAATGGCCATAATTGTTTTGTCTTTTATACTAGG
Organism: Mytilus edulis; assembly: GCF_963676685.1. NCBI lineage: Eukaryota > Metazoa > Mollusca > Bivalvia > Mytilida > Mytilidae > Mytilus > Mytilus edulis. Next base: position 65,306,250 of record NC_092357.1, on the reverse strand, counting down.
CCTTATATATTTGGCATGTGGATATATCATAATTGTGTGAAGTGTCTTGCATCGTGTAACCTTCAAATGTGACATCAAGGTCAAATTAATGTTGATCTTTTCGTAAGAAACACAACCATGAAGGCCATAACTTCTTCGCCTTCTTTATTTACCGGATTTGTAATAACATTAGCAACATGACGGATGCCACATGTGGAGCAGGATTTGCTTACCCTTCCGGAGCACCTGAGATCACCCCTAGTTTTTGGTGGGGTTCGTGTTGCTTATTCTTTAGTTTTCTATGTTGTGGCATGTGTTCTATTGTTTGTCCAACTCATTTGGTATTCAAGAACTTGTAACTGTTCATCAGACTTTATAAAACGTCACAAGCGTCTGAACAGAAATTTAATGAACCAGGTTTATGTAAAATAATTCTCGTCCTTTAAAACACACAATCCTCGAAAAATACGAAGACGATGTTGACAAATTACTTATCAACTTCACAAATAAAATGTAATGGTCTTGAAGTATAGGTACTGATGTTGTTTATTATCTCAATTACCTGTTATAGAGTCTTTGTACATTTTTAGGTTGAACAGTTCCGTATTTTTTTGTAAAATCCGCTTGGATTGGCTCGTTATTTATAAATTCCGCCATTGTGCTATTATTGTGTAGTTTGTTTTTTATTATTTACTTTGAATTTTGCTATGTTCTTTGTCTATACTGTATCTATATTATGCCATTTCGTTTCTCTTTGTTAACATTGATTAAGATGATAACACGATGTTAACTGCTGTCCATAATGTTTTGAAATGTGGTCGATACAAGCTACATAACATTGTTAGCAAAAAAAAAAAAAAACAAAAAAATTCACAAAAATACTGAACTACGAGAAAAATTCAAACTGGAAAATCCCTAATCAAATTGCAAAATCAAATGAAAGAACACATCAAACGAACGGACAACATCTGTCATATTCCTGACTTGGTACAGGTATTTTCAAATGTAGAAACTATTGGATAGCTCAAAACCTGTCATTGTTTGACAGTCGCATCAAATTCCGTTCTATTTACAACAATACTTCTATATCTGTTACTCCTTTAAATAAAATTTGTTTATATATTCATTTTCAGAATTTTTAGCACTAGGCAACAATTTTGTTTCATGAAGATAACTAGTTGCTAAAGGACAAGGTTGATGTCGTATGAAGATAACAACAGCTTGATGTGTAGATCAAGCTGATTAATGGTATTCGAGTTTATATATGACATAAATTATATGGACGCAGTTAGTCTTTTCTTTTGACATTGGTGTTTAGAAGAGACCAAGTTGGTGGAGAACTGTTGTTTTAAACAATACTTATTAACGCAAAATTAAGTCATTTTCGTATGTATTCTAACTTTTAGACTACTAAAATATTGTATTTCCGCTGCTACTTGCATTTAAATTTGATATTTAATTTGTACTTTGTTGAACACTTCAACTTTACGTATATATTTACCATAGAGCTTTAATAATGTGTACTTGAGGACAATAATCAATTCACGGTAACTTGTAATGATGGCATTCTTTAATCACAACGTTGTTGAGACCTTCCTTCAAATTATAGGTTCTGCTACATGTTTTTATTCAATTATATTTCAGACTGAAATGAAGTATGTGCATATGGTTCTTGTCATGGTAAAATTGAATGTGTTCATGGTAAAAGGTGATAAGTATTACTATAACTACTAATAAGAAAATGAAACAAAAATGAAAGCACACGACAAAAAAAGTTTTTGAAATCTAAGCAATATGGTTGTAAAAACTAGGCAAACACTAATGTAGGTCAATGAATGAGGTGACAAAGAGAACAAAACTTTAACATATCAACCATAAAATTTATGAACATTTTTTATCACCCGTTGTAGATTTCGCAGTTTGAAGCATGATAGTGTATGAACTATTTTGTCAAAATCGCAGTTGTTATCTTACAGTTCGTTTCTATGTGTGTTGCGTTTTTTTAGTAGCACTTCAGTGTTTCTGTTGTTTTTTTTTCTCAATCGATTCATGACTTTCGAACAGCGATATACCACTGTTGCCTTTATTTCTGGAATTGAACTTAGTGTTTAATAAATATGAAAGCACGATATGTTGGTGATATGAATAAATAGAGGATGCTTCAGTGTTGTTTACAAGCGCTAAGGGCACTAGTATACATATTTTTTGTGTATTACTTATACCAATGACTCGGTTGTTCAACAGTTAATTTTTTGTATGTTTGAATAATTATTTCCAAACAGCAATACTCAAAATTATTTGTTGTCGCCATTATGCTCAAAAGGTAAGTTGTTAATGAGACGTGTACCAAATGCTGTTCAATGTTGTCAGGCTTTGAAATTCAGTTTTATTGGAAAAATAAATTGGTTTACTTGATGCTATTGATTGATCGTTTGTGTACAATAAATTATCTAGTTTCCTTGTTTTTCATTAGTGTAAGAGGAATGTTTTGTGTTGCTTTCCGCTGTCTTGTCTTTATGTATGGGAGTATTGGTCGATTATATTCTCCAGTTGTGTTAAATATAAATTTATGATGCTTTGTCATTTAATTTGTTTTTTGCACTGACATTTTTGTTTTCTCTGGCTTGTAGATATTCCTTTGGCCCTTCGAACTTTTATCTGTTCTTATTTTTCAAAGATTTTTTATCACTTTATCTTAATAATGAAGCTATTAAACCAAGGGCACCACGATCACTTTTACCTCGAATCTGACACTACGAAACGACAAACAAATACACAAAAAAACACCACTGGATAATGTATAGACTGAGGAATACATTCCCCACCAAAAAACCTGAATTTATTTCATGTAGTCCGGCAAAGTAAGATGATCATGCCACCAAGGCGACACCTCTAGTTGTAAAATGCAATTTTTTCAGATAGTGTATATTTTACTTTAGAAGGAGTTTAGGTAAAAGAGTACTGCGTTCTGTTTTGTATGTGCGTCTTATATGCCTAGATTGTTATCGGAACTCTTTGACAACCTTTTGATCATTGCAGATTTTGATTTTGAATATTTAAAAACACGTATATTGTATGTTTAATGTGAAGAGAAAATCAATAGTGTACACGTTGTTTACGTATACCTATGTAACTAAAAGCAAATTTAATTTATTCGGCAGGAAATTATTTTAGCAGAAAAACTATAGTAAACAAAATCCTTTAAAGGTTTGAGAAAAGTTTTATTAATCTCAAAGAAAATTCTCTATAGATTCGTTTGATGTTACTCAAAATATACATAACTAACTTCATCAAATATACAAGGATAAAAACTTTGTATGCAAGACGCGCATTTTGTAAAAAAAAATCGAAAACAAAAGTTGATGACCCACAATTGAGAAAGCTTTGGTAAAATAACGCTACAATGTAGGTAATATATTTCTTGGATAAAATTTCCTTTGTTTTCCGAACAAAGTAAATTTTATATTATACAATTAATTTATAATTATGACCATATCAAAGATAATTAATTTAATTCAGCAAAAATGTTTATCATACATATAATGTACAGTGTGTTTTTTTTCACGTTTTAGCATCAATTAAGTTCCATTCTACTGATCACATTTTTAATTTTCAGGATGGGAAAACACTGTCTCTAATTGTTGTGATATTTTACATTTCTTGATCCATGTGGGCAAAATATTTCTCCTCACTAGTGAAATATCTGTTCTCAGCAAAAGATTGGTCGAAATTTAATTATGACGTGAAGTTTTCTTGTTTTCTGCAGAAGTTCATACTATGACGTGATAAAAAAGGCCACCCTGCCTGGTAACGTCAAATAAAAATTACACAACTTTCGTCAAGTCGTCTTTCAAATTGAATCATTAGAGAAACAGATTGAATCACTCGTGTATTACGATATTTCTTCACTTCGACAGTTACATTGTAATTATCTAAAAAGATAAGCAAGATTCGTGCTTTTTATATTAAGAATAAACTGTCTCGCGTGGAGAAATATCGTAACACACTAAATTCAGTGGTGGAATCTGTATTTCTCCGTACAGTAACACATCTGTTGATCATTTACTGTGTTAGGAAAATATAGTAAGCATGATGGTATAAATGGACAAAAACATTGTACTTTTGAAGTGAGGCTAATATTTTTGAAGCCTTATTCACACAGGAATGAATATGTTCAAACTTAAAAAAAGATACAGTTTATTTGAGACTCAACTAAATGTAAACTGAATAATTATGAATCATCAATTTTAATGAATTTGAGCTAATGATAAAAATAAATCTAAAATGATTTTTCTCTCTTTTTGAATTATAAATGTAATTATCCAGCTCTTGCGTCTTCCCATCAAAAAAAGCATTTTACTGTGGCATTAGAATAAATTGCAATTTCAAAATCTCTGTTAGGCAAACGACAGATGCCATGTTCAAAAATGCTCTTGTTGCAACCTTCAAAACTGTATTCGAATATGCACTATAGAAATGAAACAAAATGGTATTGAGTTAAAGATTCTATGTGTAGATTTGTATTTTTCTTAAATCAACTTACACAAGAAAATACATTTTAAACATAATTGTCCTCCACTCCTCCTCCTTTTCATCTTCATCTTCCTCTTACATGCGAGAAAACTTATGAATATGTTTTAAAGAAAATGTTTCAATAACCATTTTAGGTTTAGTACCTGACATAGATCTCGTTGCAAAGATCTTAACAGAAAATAGCATAACAGTATATCAGTTCGTTTGCTCGACTAACATCGCTGTTTGGCAGTGTACTGTAGAGTTTCTTATTGACGAAAAAACACATGATGATTTTCGATACGTAACAAAGACGTGCTATCATAAAAACGGAATTTGTTCCCCAAAGATATGCGCATGTTCTGAAGGCTGCGAGTCATTTACATGGAATTTAACAGTTACTCAAATTATTGTGAACCATTCGTATAGCTGTGTATCAAAAATGGAAACAGGCGGAATCACCTATTTGGCAAATATAACTATCAAACCAGACAACAACAATGGTATTATTGGTCTTTATTATATATATAATTAGTCAATTTAGCTTAACCATATTAGATCCTTGAATGCATCGACTCTTGGTCGTTATTTCCCTTAGCGGGATTTGGCCTGGACCTAAACGTCTGCGACATTGTTGCATTAAGTTTAACAATCTTGGCCAATAATGTATAGCGTCCATATATCGATTGGTTCTTTTTCCATCTTTACCGAGGTCAATATGATAATACGTAGTGCATTGCAATACGTGTATGAATTTCTGTAGGTCAGTTATCCCTTTCCGTCGTAAAGGATGATCAATATACAATGTATTTACTGATTTTGCAGTCATTAGCCATGATATGAGTTTAATCATGTGACACATTTATTTCTGACTGACAGTGTTGTAAATACAATCTAAATATACTTTTCTCGAATTTAGCCAAACAATGGATATGCAAATTTTTGCATTCAAATTTGTTTCATTCCTTCGTAGAGATTAATACGTTTTGTTTATATGAAACGACTTACCAACAATATATCTATACATATAAACCTTTTTTCAGAAAGCTTATATTTCGCAAGTTAAATAAATTATAACAAAATTATTCTCTAACTTCGAAAATATTTAACTGTTTCATTTTTAAACAGACCAAAACAATATAAAATTGATTAACTATTCATTTTTTTATTACAGTTTATCAATACGATTTATCGCGAATGTTTGAAAGTGATGTTCATGTAATAATTCATACGTTTTGATTAAAATTTAACATGCCCGTAAATCATTTCAGTCAGAACCAACCACATTTTATGTTCAGGGGTCAGAAAAACTAATTTCAGAAACCTACATTATACCAAGAATTGATATCAATTAGAATGTCAACAGCATGTTTTAGGGGATCTGTATATTAAGAGAATTTTTCGATGTTTTTTTTTATTGTTACGAATTATGCAACTAAAAGAATATCACAATAATAAAAATCCAATCATTACATGGAACCATAACTACATTTGTTTTTATCAATTCACATGTTTTATGTTATAACACTCCTTCAATTACTTATATTTAAGAAATTGTTTTAATTTTTGTGATTTAAGGTTTCAAACTTTTGAAAAAATTAATTGTTCCAGTCAGTGTTGTGACCCCATCGCAGAAATCGACTACTGTTAAACCAGAAATAATTACAGATTCTATAACATCAGGTATAGTTTTAGCTAGACATTGATAGCTGGAGGCAACAAAGAAAAGGACTACACACACATACAAAAATAAACATTGTTATTCAACATTTAACACTAATGGATCATTGCACAAATTGATTGAGCCAAAATTATTCTCTGTATTACTATATTAAGTGATATTACAGACAAGAGCTTCCTAATGGCATATCAAATCTCCAGTTTTCAAATATACGAGGTTGCTTCGCCTATAGTATTTCAATACAGTTTTTTTTAATAATTACAAATGCGTCGCAAATTTTTTGATAAATAATCTATATTTAAATGAAAAAAAATATTTCTTTGTATCCAATTAGTAATAAATATATATCTTTGTTTTAGTTCAGATTATCATCATATCTGTTGTATCATCAACTTGCCTTTTAACGATTATTGTGCTGTCAGTAGTTTGCTGGAAGATTTGTTGTTCCGAAAAGAACAAACCCGATGACAGTAAGTTACTTAATGAAGCTATATTTAACAGCATTGTATCATATCTCTGAGCATATGGCATTCACATTGTGTCTTATTTAGTTGTATTATAAATTAATGTTCTTTTTTGGTGAGGTAATTGTTCTAATTCTTAACATTTTATATGTTTTACCTGAAGAAAAAAACACTCTCAGCTAAAAATAAAGATACACGTATTACGCAAAATAATTTTTATCAAATGTATCAATTTTGCAACAAACAATCAACCCTGGTGTTTCATGTGTTTATTCAGTGTCCAAAAAATGCCCCCTCTTATCCAACCAAGGATTTCAAGTAACATAGTTAAAGTCAACTTAAAGTCAACTTTCCCTTCCGAAATTATGAGGATGCTGACACCAGTTTCCTAATTGGAATATCGTTAAACATAAATGACGACGGATGAGTTCTCATTTATAACTACAATCCCGCCCTTCTTTCACTGAATTAAATTCACCACTACATGTGTACGTGAGAAACAAAATGGTTGCCTCGCGTAAATCAGTACACTTCTGAAATCAACCTAAATTTGGTTTTGCAATGGTTTTCAGTGTTGCAGTTTTGTTTTTAATTCTACAATGTATGTGTTGTAACTACCGGTACGTTATTACAAAACAGCTATTTGAATATTCAAATGTCTCTTTCAAAAGTTTAAGGGGTATATAATTTACATGACTTATGTTCATAAACTATTGATTGATGGTGAATTGCATAGTTAATACATAAACTTAGTTAAATTGGTTACGTAGGTACCACATGAATTGAAGGATCTGCTAACATTTCCGAGCCACACCGGTTTTGGATTAGGTTTGGTTTGCTCAGTCAATGGTGTTTTCTATGTTTTATTGTCAGTAAACTGTCTTATCATCGTTTTTCGTTTTCGTGTTTTGTAAACGAGATTTAAGTTGATCTTCCGTTGTAATCTTTCGTCTCGTTTTTTGACACCAACACATTATATAAAATCAATGCAACTTTAAGGTACATGTGCACGAACCAAGAAAAAAATCCCAATTTCATGTCTTGATGTTGTTCTGATATATATATATAGTTTCGACGGTTTCATTGGTACATCTGCAATATTTATTTGAAGTTCAATGAGGAACACCTAAAAGTATGACAACGAGATTTGTGAAATGCTACTACAGGTTATATAGTTATGATATTAACAATATGAACGTTATTATGTCTTTCGACAAATGAATACGATTTTTTTCTGTAAATACTTTTGAAAAATTGTTAGTTAATTCATTTTTGAATGTTTTTTTTCAGCTGTCAATCAAAACACCAGAATAAGTTCTTCTGCAAATGATTTCGGTTTTGGACGGAATATGACAGGTATGTGTACAATTATATTTTAGAATTAAAAATATAATATACAGAATTGATGAATGATTGACAATGACATACATTTCCATCAGATACCATATGACGCAAATGATTGCAACAAAAGGTCAATGTAAGGCCGTAAACAATACAAAAACCTCTTGCTGCAAAGAAAAGCTTAAAAAGACAAGGACGAATATAATTAAACTGCTAGAAGTATGTATTGTCTTTGATTTGAATCAGTGAAGACTACTTACATACAGTATTATTTTTTTTTATCTTAATATTTCATTTCATCATCTAGGTATACATTGCGAGACGTTTCTACGTGATACTAAAGCTTAGTATTGTACATTTTAAATGGCCGCCTGACATGCTGAAAGTATGAGCCTATTATTTTTTCCTCAACAACTAACCAAAACCCAGGAATTGCATGTAGACTTCCATGCATCTGGTCTCTGATGGATCGTTTTTGCATTGGCAATTATGCCTCATTTCTTATTTTGTATCAAAAATATCCTCAACAATTATTTGATAATAAATAGATATCGCAGTCGTGGATCCAGTCCCGGAAAACTCCGAATTCGGCAACGTTGGATCAATAGCGCACGGTTGTAATGTGTAATGTGTTTAACTAGTTATCAGTCTATGACATCATTACATTAGAACAGTTTAACTTCAAATTATTTGGATGCAATATTGGCCATAAAGCGAGTTTGCTACTACTTTGCAAAAAAAAGAACGTCCTTAAACAAATTAAAAACTCAAACGCATCAAACGAAAGAAAAACCACTTTAACATTTTTTACTTGGTGTAAACATTTTCTTCTGTCGAAAATTGAATTTATAGGTAGATAAACTTTTACACTAGTCGCATAGAGATCCATTATATCGACAACAATGTGTGAGCTAAAGAAAAACCAGATACCAGAGGTGTCAATGTAAATAATTGGAGAACTGCGGTTAACTTTGTGATAAACATAATTTTAATCACTTAAGAACAAACAATTATGTCAACAAGGAAATAGCAAAATAACAAAAATCGTGTATTAGAAATCAGAAATAAAATATCGGGATTATGATTTACAAAGGTCTTCAATGATACAAATTTATTTTGTTGAGAGTTAATTGTTGGAATAATTATACAGCGAACCATGTTTCCCACCTTCCAACAAGTATATCATTTGTATGGTTAGAATTTTATTAAAAGAAAACTTGCATGGTTCATTCCATATTGCTGAAGACAATATTTTTTCAAAACTAAGGTCAGTTACTTATTTTACATAGATGACCAGCAACAAACAAAACTAAGATTTCAGTCAGATCCTCCACATGGTGGGATGTTAAAGCGTAAGTTGAGTGTTTTAAAGTTTAACATGACCAGTGATATATTAACCGTCGATGTATTGTAACTGTAAACTGCACGTTAAAGATTACATCATTGGATGAGGAGTTTTACATTAACTGAAAATTATCCATGCTAATTTGTTATTGAAACCTCCTAATGATCAACTACAAGCATATTAAACATTTTTGTGTTAAAAGATAAGTCTTACATAACTGTTGTTAATCATAAATATGTATTCTACACAAGGAACATTAACATTTCATCTTCCTTTTGATACGATAATTACTAAAATATATTCTGCATAGTTTTATTTATATCATATTAGTAGGAACTTTTTAATTTCAAATATGTTCTTTTTCAGAGGGCCCAATTTGGTGGTGTTACACCTAAAAAGTATTTTCAAATTCTTTTGCTAAGGAATCAATCCAAGCCGTTTCCTAAACATTCAACGAAGTTAGAGTTTTTCTGTCTGACTGTAATTTTGATAATAAGAACAGCAACAAAAGCGCCTTAGCTTCTTTTCGTGCATTTTTTGTGTACATGAACTGATTTTGTGTCGTGTTTGGAAGGCCATTACCTATGCATTTTAATCGTCTCATTTACGAAAAAAGTTTGTGTTTAAATATTTGTTAACTGATGCAGCCAATAACTATATATTAGAACCATTCCCTAACGTATATAATTGAAATTAATACTGTAGTTTTTTTTTACATTATTATCGAATGAAAGGAATTTAATAGTGACCAAATTTGTATTAACATAGGTTCAATATTACTCGACTGATCTCATTATTATACTTGTATTCCATTCTCAATTGAGATAATTAATAATGCCCTTAAAAAAAATGGGTTCTAAAAACAGTTAATTTACTATATGTAATAAATTAACGTGTTTCATTTGTTCAATTACAAAATATTTTGAAAGGTACATCATCAGCACCTACGAATTCAGATTATCGTCATAGAACGTCAGGTAAGAATACTTTATGTTTTCTGTTGCAGACGTAGTAAAATACTTGGATTATTTTTCAAGCCCTTTACGAAAACATAGGATAACACACAAATTCCAACAGATAAATTATGCTTTGACGCAAAATACTTCTGTCGCGATATGATTAAAACGAGGCAAAAGATAGGAAAGGAATCTACTAAATTGCTTGTCGATAACAAAGTGACAATGATATGACAGCTCAAAGCACGAACGGCGAAAACACGAACAACAGTAAACAAAATACAATATCGAAAACTACTGACTAAGCAACACGATCCCTTTTTCGAGAACGATTGATACGATTGTAAATATTATCCAGACTCCATTAATAGTTCATGCTACTCGATCAGGAGAAACAGCTATACAAGTTAGCTAAGAAGATTGTACAAGAGGAGCGAAATATACCAGTGGGACAGTCATACTCGTTAGATCATGTAACATGTGTGATTAATATGTTATTTGTTCTATTTGAGAGAAACATGTGTTTTGTGCTACTTATTATTATGATATTCTGAGTCTCGATGTGCAAGTATTCCAACAGTGTATCTTGCATTTAAAGTGAAAAGTAAAATCATAAAAATTCTGAACTGTAAAGAACATTTAAAACAGAAATTTTCTTATCAATTGGCAAAATCAAAATCACAAGTACATTTCACGAATGGACAACAACTGTCGTAACCCTGACTTAGTACAGGCAAACAGATATATAGACAAACATTTATCATGACACAATGACACAATGACGGAATGTTTAAGTACAGAGCCACATCAAATGCAAGAAAGAAATACAAAAAGACATCAAATTATTCACATTTAATTAAGTAAAACGAAAGACAACAGTACAGAAAGTATTAGAACAATAACACAATGACGGGATGTTTAAGTACAGAGCCACATCACATAGATACCACCAAAAGAACATATTAAACTGTAAGAGAAATATTCATAAAGACAAATAAAAAAGAAGATGTGGTATAATTGCCAATGAGACAACTCTTCACAAGAGACATAATGAAACAGAAATTAACAACTATAGGTCACCGTACGGCCGTCAACAACGAAAAAAGCCCATACCGCATAGTCAGCTATAAAAGACCTCCAAATTACAACATTTCAAACGAAAACTAACGGCCTTATTTATTTATGAAAATGAGGGTTAACCATGTTAGTGGGATCCCAACCCTCCCTGTTACCTGGCATAGTGGTGTAACAGTACAACATAAAAACGAACTATCTATTGAAAAAGTCTTAACTTTAACAAAATATAAAACAAAATCTTAAACATTTTAATCACATTTTAAATAGATTATTTAATTTTAACAAATACACGTATCATATGAAATAAATTTTAATCATCTCTTTCGCTGTACATGTTAATCTTCTGACGGTCATGGTTAAATTTTAATCCGTATGGCTGTGGCAATAAATACAAATTAAATTAAGATAAAGGATTACAAATAATTTTGATATTCCAATTACCAATAACTGCGTCTAATCAGCAATTACCTGGCATATTGTGAAATTCGTGAATAAAAATTCATGTTGTGTTTACATAACAATTTCAGTAAGTAGACAATAAAGTAAAATTATATAGTGTTGTTATCAAATTAAACCAGATAGTCAGTTGAAGATTTGGCTATGTATAGAATTGTAGGAAATATAAAGAGGTAAAACGGGAAAAAGCTGACAAAAAATCTTTGGACTCTTTTTTTAATTCAGTAATGAAGATAGTTGATATTCGAATACAACATTTTAAAGAACATTTTACCCTCAACAAAAACTATAAAAACCCTATTTCGCGTATCAAAAATAAACTAACAGAACTAGCCAAGGAATTTGTTTTTGTCCCGGCTGATAAAGCTGCTAATAATATCATTATTGTTTGACGTAAATTTTATATAGAGGTTCTGCAAAAGGAAATCACGAATTCACCTACATTCCAACTGACTCCATTTTCAGAAAACGACATCTGTAACAAACATAAACTTTTAGCTACTTCTTTACAAGCAGAACCAAACACAATGAAAGTCCCAACTATGTACTGGCTTCCGAAGCTGCACAAAAAACCTTACAAATATAGATTTATTTCATCTTCTAGCCATTGTTCAACTACTAAATTGTCTGTTTTACTTACTAGTACACTTGGTACAATAAAAAACCTGATAATAAATTGTTCAAATAAGGCCTTTGAAAATAGTGGAATTAATTACTTTTGGAGTGTCAAAAACTCGTTGGAAGTACTTGATAAAGTGCATGCATATATTGGTGATTTTGAATCTGTTCAAAGTTTTGATTTTTCTACCCTATATACCACTTTGCCTCATATTCTAATTAAGAAAAAATTCAAATCCCTAATTAACTGGGCATTTAAAAAGTCGGAATGCGAGTACATATGTTCAAACTCTTTTAGATCATTTTTTAGTAGCAATAAACAAAAGAACTATGTCAATTGGACATGCTTTGATACTATTTATGCACTTGAATTTTTACTTGATAACATTTTTGTTCGCTTTGGAGATTCCGTATATCGTCAAGTTATTGGAATTCCAATGGGGACTAACTGTGCACCACTTATTGCGGACCTGTTTTTGTATTGTTATGAGTTACAATTTATGACTAAAATTAGCAAAGACCCATCAAAACAACATTTGATACAAAAATTTAACAATACTTTTAGATATTTGGATGATATATTGGCTCTAAATAATGACGACTTCAGTAATTATACTAAAGAAATTTATCCTGTAGAACTTACTTTAAATAAAGCTAATGATAACAATGACCACTGCCCTTTCCTCGATCTTGATATATATATCATAAACGGGAAGCTTAATACAAAAATTTATGATAAAAGAGATGATTTTTCATTTCCTATTGTTAATTATCCATTTTTAGATGGTGACGTTCCCTTGTCACCATCTTATGGTGTTTATATATCTCAACTTGTACGATTCGCTCGTGTATGTAACAATGTATTAGATTTTAGCGAGAGAAATTTATGTATTACTGAAAAATTATTACACCAGGGTTTTCGATATCACAAACTGGTCAAAACATTTACTAAATTTTATCACCGGTATAAGGAAATAATTCGTAAATATAACTCAACATGCAGACATCTTATACGTTCAGGTATTTCACATCCAAAATTTTATGGAAATATTCTTTATAAAGCACAAAAATGTCAGTATTCTCCTCATAAACTAACAAAACCTTTAAATAGACTTATTAAAAGGGGATATAGTTACGATACTGTTGTCAGGTCATTAAAGATTGCATATTTTGGCTTTAACATTGATTCACTGATAGGGTCTTTGCATCGGAACTAAACACATTTATTTCTAAAAAAACAGTTGTTGGCATGACACGGGTTATGTTCTTCTCATATATTTTATGATAGTATGATACTAAACCCCTAACGGGAGGGATTGTACCTGATATTCATATGATGAAGACATAATCTTTCAATCAGTTTAATTGAGGTCTGGAGCTGGCATGTCAGTTAACTGCTAGTAGTCTGTTGTTATTTATGTATTATTGTCATTTTATTTATTTTCTTTTGTTACATCTTTTGACATCGGACTCGGACTTCTCTTGAACTGAATTTTAATGTGCGTATTGTTATTCTTTTACTTTTCTACATTAGCTAGAGGTATAGGGGGAGGGTTAAGATCTCATAAACATGTTTAACCCCGCCGCAATTTTGCGCCTGTCCCAAGTCAGGAGCCTCTGGCCTTTGTTAGTCTTGTAGGATTTTAAATTTTAGTTTCTTGTGTATAATTCGGAGTTTAGTATGACGTCCATTATCACTGTACTATTATGCATATTTTAGGGGCCAGTTGAAGGACACCTACGGGTGCGGGAATTTTCGCTACATTGAAGACCCATTGGTTGCCTTCGGCTGTTGTTTGCTCTATGGTCGGATGGTTGTCGCTTTGACATATTCACCATTTCCTTTCTCAATTTTAAGATATAATAACATGAAATATTTTCCTCGACAATTAACATTACGATACTGTCGTACCAGTATGAGATTATGGCGTTGCAATTTTTAGTGTTTGCTTTTTTTTTTGTGTGTTTAATTTTGGCACTTTCGAAGGAGGTACCAAATAAATCAAACTAAAACTACAACCAAAATAACCCAATTTACGGTATTTATCAACAAGGTCTTGGTATATTCCGATGAACTTTTTTTAGAAAAAGGACGTTTTTTGACAAACCCCTGGTTCATCAACTCTTTTCTCAGACACTGGTGCCGTTTTTAAAGCATGAATCGGACCTGCAAGCTCGTTAACACCGAATAATGTGGTAAATATATATCCCATTTCAGGTGTAGTTGGTATTTGTTGGGGGAAATGCACAATTTCAAAATTAAAATCGTCTCTTTTGTCATAGATTCTGATACTGAGATGCCGTGTATGTCAAATTCGAGGTATATGTCCAAAAATGAGGCGGAGGAAGCCGTGTATGTTGTTTATTTAATTTCTAGTTCTGAGAGACATATTAGTGAAACTGATTCAGAAAAGTTTAGATGGTCAATAGAAAATATATTATTAATATATCTGAAGGTAAAGTTAAATAACCTGGCTTCTTTGATCTTCTTGTTTTTGACAAGTATCTGAAGGAACTCCGATTCATATGAAAATAAGAAGAGGTCGGAATGGAGAGACGTACAGTTCTTTCCCGTAGGAATGTCGACAGTTTGTTGAAAAAGTCTATCTACAAATTCGACAAATATGACAGATAAGATACTTGCATACTGATCACTTGTTTGTCTGTGTAACATGTTTTACCATTTTGTTCATTATTAACAAAATATGCCGTATGGCATCCCAAAGTAATACAGTTTTATGTTGACAAACATTATAATTTAGTTCTTTTATACCATTTTCCAATTTAACATATGAAATGGTGGTTCCTTTTTCATATTAAGTTTTTATTTGAAGACAATGCGGTCATTAACTACTCTGCTTGCATTTATGTTTTTGTCAACGTAAACTCTGAAACTAATAATTTGTTTGTATTTGTACTAATTGCAAATTAATATTTAATTACTTACCAAAAGCAATCAAAAACGGAAATCTACGCGACCTATTTTAGAGATTGTGATGACTAAAACATAACAAATTTGGGTCTGTCTCCGTCATCATAATCTTGAATTGCTTTGGTGTTCGGTAAAATATAATAGCTATCGTTTCATTTGATGTGTTTCAGCTTTTGATATTACCATTTGATTATGGACTTGGAATTTCTGATTTGAGTTTTCGTCAGAGTTCGGTATTTTTGTTATTTTCCTTTCTATCATATACACGGGAATTTTCATGGGTTCTTAGTCTTGAATCAAGTTAATAATAACTTACACATACCACACGTGGAAAATACATTAATAGTTTAAAATAAAGATACACCTTTACTTTGATATATTTTAATCAAGTCTCTTGCATCCAAGATTGTTATTCGTAAGAGGGTTAACAAAGCCTTTAATCTCAAAGATGTGACATCAACACCTATGGATTGATCACGTGCATCGTCTAAATACAATTACAGTCCAGCTGTTATTGCTGGCGACATTGGTATCGTTACCAATAAATAACTAAGAGAGATGTTAATCAAAGAAATGAAATACAGAATTTCCAAGCCCAATTGAAAAAAGAACTTCAGGTTATTGATGGATGCTGTAGAGAACTATAATTTAGTTGAGTAAAACGCATACAAGACGAACTAGAACTGACCTCTGTGTCGGAACTATATCAAAGCTTTTTGACCATGCATTCAGAAGTTAGACACTACGACATACTATGAACACATGGGTTTTTAAACCATTTAAAAATCAGGAGTTTGTGAGTGATTTATCCTCTTTGCATGACATATGTCATTGTCCCAGCAGATAAGTTCTCAAATAGTATTGTCTTCGTATGTAAAAACCATTATTTACAATATCTCACAAACAAGTTTGGAATAAACCGCACAAATGGTAATCCTAAGTATTCTATAATACATTCTATGATGAGTATATTCACAAAGAATGAAATTATACAAAATCACAAATTCGTCCTTCTTTTATTTGGTATTAAAGCGTTGACAAGTATTCTGTCGACAGCAAGACATAGTCTTTAGTGAATTTACATTGCTGTAAGACATGTCTTTGTATTTGTACATCATACATTCATGTATTTATTTTTAATGTATTTGGTATGGTTTCGGTTGAATAATGTGTTATGTCGTATCGTCTTTGTCTAACTTATTATAAAATTGTCTTTGATTACTATCATTGTCACATATTTTAATATAGCTGTTATACTGAATGTGAATTTGCATTGCTGTGTGACGTGTATCAGTGATTTGTATATTTCCATCATTCATGGGTTAAATTGATGTTTCGGTTAAAGTTGGAAAAAATTGCCTTTCCATACCACCATTGTCATAAAAATTGTTTGAATATTTGTATTAAGTTTGAGATGGCATGGTAGTAACGTAAGCGCGTCACTGTTTTTGATATCATGTGGCGTTTATCGCTGATTGAATATGTTTGTTGTTGTTCTGCGATTTGTTTCGATAATTATTTTATTTGTTTTTGCGTTTCTCTGGTATGAACGATCTTGCGTGGGTTAGTACTTTATTTCTGTCATATATTGTGTAAGCTTTCATTAACTTCCATATTTCATACTAGTATTTTTCATGATACAAATTAACCATGTATTTATGAGGCAACTCTCTCGTCCAAGACACAATTTGTATTGTTAAACTATTAAATAGTCCATTTCAAATCCATTTGTGTATCATGCAGAATAAATTAGCTCAGTTTGTGAACATAGTTATAAGAGTAGCATTGAGGTTGTCACATGTTTAGCATGATCTGCTTATACTTTGGAATCACCTGAGATCACCCATGATTGGGTAATGTTTGTTTTGCTAATCTTTGGGGTTTTCCATGATGGTGTTTGGTAGACTGTCATTGACGTCATTGGAAACATTGTGTCTTCCAAGTTTACGGAGCGCCAAAAGTGCCAGTTGAATATTCAAAACACATAGTGAAAACACACCGGAGACCGCTTAAATAAGGGTGAGACCCCCTGGTCTTTCAATGCTCATAACATTCAATTGAACCATAAACTCTGTATATATAAAGGTTGTATTAGAAGGATTTCCCAGAACAAGAGGGCTTAGATTGTCATTTTCAGCTAAAAATTGTCAAAATTTTTGGACAAAGAGCACAGGGCAATAGTGAGAGCCCCCTAATCTCTCCATCTTTCTAAGATTATGCATACATTTATGTTAATAGTTAATAGATAGATACACACGTAACTTAAAGGAATATGGGAACACTTCCAATCTTTTATGTTTACTGAGTTAACAATAAATGTGTTTAATAGCTTTAGAAAATTAAATGATTTTTGTCTGTGTACACTTTTGGAATTATTAGTAAATTCATTTTCAACAATTTTTACAGCTGGCAAACAAGAAAGTGGAATACGTTTAATTGAAAATGATGACCGTTTTAATCGAGAAATAAAAGGTGAGTAAACAATTATAAGTAAGTTTAACTGATAAATATGTAACTAGAAGAAATTGTGCAATTTTTGTTAACAACACAACATAGATCAAATGACGCAGATGAAAAAGGTAATGAAAAAAACCCCAAAACAGAGGGCCAGGTGAGCTTTTCTCATCACTTGCCGTCCGTCGTCCGTCGTCGTTAACTTTACAAAAATCTTCTCCTTTAAAACTACTTGACCAAATTTAACCAAACTTAGCCACAGTCATCATTTGGGTATCTGGTTTGAAAAATATGTGTCCGGTGACTCGGTCAACTAACCAAGATAGCCCCATGGTTAAAAATAGAACAGAAGTGTAAAATTTTGATTTTGGCCTATATCTCTGAAACCAAAGCATTTAGAGCAAAACTGACAAGGAGTTAAACTGTTGATCAGTTCAAGATCTATATGCGCTGAAATTTTCAGATGAATTGGGCAACACGTTGTTTGGCTGCTGCCCCTGAATTGGTAATTTTAAGAAAATTCTGCCGTTTTTGGTAATTATCTTGAATATTATTACAGATAGAGTTTAAAAACTGTAAACAGCAGTAATATTCATCAAAGTAAGATCTACAAATAAGTCAGCATAACCAAAATGGTCAGTTGACCCCTTGAAGAGTTATTGCCCTATATATTAAATTTTTTAACAATTTTTCGTAAATTTTTGTAATCTTTACACAAAAATCTCCTCTATAACTGCTAAGACTAATGTATTCAACTTGTCCACAATCATCATTAGGGTATATAGTTAAAAACAAAAATTTGTCAGATGACCCCGAATGTGAAACAAGATAGCTAAAAATAGAACTTAAGGTGGCTCATATCTCCGAAAAGAAAGCATTTAAAATGCATTTCCTCTCTTTCCGAATGGATTAAGGCAGTGAGGTCGTTGATACAAATCAGAATTAAGAACTGAATAGGTCTTTCAATGTCCATGCTACGTCAATCATTAAAGACCCAAATGTTGCAAAACACTAATCCTACCTCCATAACAATTATGTTAATGTCCCCGTAGATAAAGCCCCAAACAACATCGTTTGTGTATGTAAAACTCATTACATTAACTGCTTGATAAACGAATTACCAAAGAGGAAATCCGGGATAACCATAGGTCTGTTCTATGTTCCTTTGGAATTTTAACCAAAGATAAAGAACTGGATCTTCCATCACATCATACCTAAACTTCATAAGTTTCCTTACAAACAACGGTATATTGAAAGAGTTGGTATTGCTTTGCTTCATAAAAAAAGAATGGCCAACGTAGATACAAGCATCTTGTCTTGGAGAGGGATAAATCCTACTTTGTAAAGGATCACTCTGATTCAAACAAAAAATTCTCTGAAACTGATATTATCAAGATGCTTGATTACTTGATTGACAACATATGTGTACGTTCGGAGGACGTGTTTTTCAACAGACTGTCCAAGCATTCCCATTGGAACAAATTGTGCCCCTCCTTGCCGACTTGTTTCTTTATTATTATTATTATGAGGCTGACTTCATACAGGAACTTCTTAGGAAGAAAGATAAGAAATTAGCGATATCCTTTAACTCTACTTTCCGCTATACCAATATATTTAGATGTTATTCTTCGCTAAATAATTCAAAATTTGGTGACTATATGGAACGCACCTTTCCCATCGACCTAGAGATAAAGGACACTACATATACATTTAAGTTGGCCTTATATCTTGACTAACATCTAGAAATTGACAATGAGGGTCGGTTGAAAACAAGACTTTACGACAAAAGTGTTGATTTCAGCTTTTCTATTGTGAACTTTCCATTTCTAAGTAGTATCATTCCAGCAGTACCTGCATACGGGGTATATATCTCCCAATTGATACGAAATTCCCGTGCTTGCATTTCCTATCATGATTTTCTTGATAGAGGGTTGCTCCTCACATCAAGGCTATTAAACCAAGAGTTCCAAATGATGAAGTTGAAATCCCCTTCGTAAATTTTACGGACGCCATCACGAGTTGGTTGACCGTTAAGGAATAACCGTTTTACAAATGATATCGGATATGTTCCTTACATCGTAACTACAATCCCCTTCCCCTTCATGATTAGGACCTACCGATTTAGACTTTTTACCAGATTTGTTATCACATAAGCAACACGACGGGTGCCACATGTGAAGCAGGATCTTCTTATCCTTCCGGATCACCTGAGATCACCCCTAGTTTTTGGTGGGGTTCGTGTTGTTTATTCTTTAGTTCTATATGATGTGTCATGTGTACTATTGTTTGTCTGTTTGTCTTTATTCATTTTTAAGCCATGGCGTTTTTGTCAGTTTCTTTTCGATTTATGAGTTTGATTGTCCCTTTGGTATCTTTTGTCCCTCTTTAAGAGCAAATCTGAGGCAAAATTTAGAGGGTTGCTCCTCACATCAAGGCTATTAAACCAAGAGTTCCAAATGATGAAGTTGAAATCCCCTTCGTAAATTTTACGGACGCCATCACGAGTTGGTTGACCGTTAAGGAATAACCGTTTTACAAATGATATCGGATATGTTCCTTACATCGTAACTACAATCCCCTTCCCTTTCATGATTAGGACCTACCGATTTAGACTTTTTACCAGATTTGTTATCACATAAGCAACACGACGGGTACCACATGTGAAGCAGGATCTGCTTATCCTTCCGGATCACCTGAGATCACCCCTAGTTTTTGGTGGGGTTCGTGTTGTTTATTCTTAAGTTCTATATGGTGTGTCATGTGTTCTATTGTTTGTCTGTTTGTCTTTATTCATTTTTAAGCCATGGCGTTTTTGTCAGTTTCTTTTCGATTTATGAGTTTGATTGTCCCTTTGGTATCTTTTGTCCCTCTTTAAGAGCAAATCTGAGGCAAAGAAATTGTTTATTAGGTCAAGATTCTGCCTTGAAATTATACTGAAGTACGACGCTAGATTAAAACTGACGTGGAAAGGTTTTCATTTTTATGAAGCTCAGGTGGTCGTGTGTTCTAGCGGGACGGCTACAGTGCAGGCGATTTGGTGTCACGATATCTCATAGCATGGGTTCGAATCCCGGCGAGGGAAGAACAAAAAATTTGCGAAAGCAAATTTACAGATCTATCATTGTTGGGTTGATGTTAAGACGAGTTGTATACACATAATGTACACAGCCATGTATCACCATCACTGCTGGTGATCCGATGGATAACCTTATATCTGTTAGTCAAATATAAATATAAATATACTTTTTCACTTTTTGGTCTTTTGGAAAATGTTGTTTGTGCTGTATTTAGACCCTTCTACAACGAAATTTGTTTTACATGCACACGTATAAAAATTGCGGTGTGTATCCAACGCAATCATATGTTTGGACGTAGTTTTCAATTTAGACTTGTTTATATTTTTCCGTTTGGGCTTGTATCATATACTCCCTCCAGTTTATATGATCCGTTCATCCTATATTGACTTAAAAAAATTCAAGAGTCTCTCTGAAAAATTAGGGTAAATTATATGGCCTTCCAAATACCGTTTCGATCCCTAACATCACTGAAGAGACATATATTGTTGAAATCTAGATCTGGTGTACAAAAAAATATTGATACCTTGTGTTTGTGGCATAACATCTTGGCCACAAGTTTATTGTTTTCTGTTAAGTATTAAATTTATATAAAGATCCATATTGTTACATCTCGTGATCAATTTAATTTGGCAATCGCCAATGGCAGTCAGCAGGGTTTAAGAACACCAGTTGTTCGACCTGTTAGTCAAATTCGTTTTGTTTAAATATACTTTTTCATTTTTTGGTCTTTTGGAAAATGTTGTTTGTGCTGTATTTAGACCCTTCTACAACGACATTTGTTTTACATGCACACGTATAAAAAATGCGGGTTTTATCCAACGCAATCATAAATTTGAATGTAGTTTTCAATTTAGACTTGTTTTTATATATATATAACTCGTCTAAACATTAACCCAACAATGTTAGATCTGTAAATTTGCTTTCGCAAATACATATATATATATATATATTCTAGTCGAGGTTGTATAACATAAGGTTTTACTGTGTTAAAGGTAACAATTAACAAACAAAATTTAGATTTAATTAAATACGACTGAACATGTAAAAAAGTTAACACGTAGGTTCAGATTTTCAAATTTCAACTTGATCAGTTATATATGTATCGACGATTTATTGTTACTGCTAGTTAAGAGATGTTTGACTGAATCAGAAGTTTTCTGTTCATTGACAATCATGGTTAAGTTGTAATTGCAGCTGCCTTATGATAACTCACATTCGTAACATTTTTTTCGAATCAAATAACAGTGACAACATTTGCAATCTTTTCGATTTATGTAACTCGAATTCCAACATATTCGTACTTGTATTCGTACTTGTATTCATGAACCCGGTAAATGATTACTATATTCATGAACCCGGTAAATGATTACTATATTCATGAACCCGATAAATGATTACTATATACAATAAATTCAGATAATTTAATATTTGAAATCATAAAATGTTTTGAAAGGTTCGACAACAGCACCTAATCATACAGGGCCTTTACCATACCATTATAAAATGTCAGGTAAGACTAATTTAAGTTATTTGTTGCTGACGAATGCTTAAAACTTAAATGATGTTGGCTTTCCAAGCAATACATGTAATGAAATAATAACTTGTCAAGCAACATTCAATATATAAATCGGACTGTTATGCAACAAATCTTTGTCATAAGAAAGGCTTAAGACACAAACATGACCAAAGTGATATACGGTGTTTAAGTAAAAACAAACTAAAAGTTAATGACAAAAACGAAAAACAAAAACAGGATAAACAATAGTACACAACACAGAAAACTAAAACAAAATGAGGGAAACGAACCACACAAATAGTTTGTGAATCAGGTGCTCAGCATGGGTAAGCAAATCTTGTACCACATGTTAGTACAAACTTTTAGTTAGGTATATCTCAGTTGGTTACTTTTGAGGAAAACAGGGCTGGATTATGGTTACGCCAATAGAAACATATTCGTTTTCATCTGTTAAATAATACGCTATGTCATGTAATTGCAGTAATTCCGAAAACACTTATGGCCCCATTTCCCATGTCCTAACAGGAAACCGTAACATCGTTTGCGAACGAGAGTTAAAGTCATTCCTCATATTCCTCATATCGGCCCCCGTCTTTTATTAATTGGAATGAGTGTCGTAATATCATCCACGACTCACTCCGTATTGTTTGAAATGGGTAAAACGGGAAAACGCTGACAAAAATTCTTTGGACTCTTATTTTAATTCAGTAATGAAGATAGTTGATATTCGTATACAACATTTTAAAGAACATTTTATTCTTAACAACAACCATAAAAAAAAACTATTTCGCGTATCAAACATAAACTAGCCAAGGAATATGTGTTTGTCCCGGCTGAATAAAGCTGCTAATAATATCATTATTGTTTGACGTAAATTTTTTATTGAGGTTTTCCAAAAGGAAATCACGAATTTACCAACATTCCAACTGACTTCATTTTCAAAAAACCACATCTGTAACAAACACAAACCTTTACCTACTTCTTTACAAGCAGAACCAAATACAACGAAAGTCCCAACTATGTACTGGCTTCCGAAGCTACACAAAAAACCTTACAAATATAAATTTATTTTATCTTCAAGCCATTGTTCCACTACTTAATTGTCTATTCTACTTACTAGTACACTTGGTACAATAACAAATCCTGATAATAAATTGTTCAAATAAGACCTTTGAAAATAGTGGAATTAATTACTTTTGGAGTGTCAAAAACTCGTTGAAAGTACTTGATAAATTGTATGCATATATTAGTGATTTTGAATCTGTTTAAAGTTTTGATAGTTCTACCCTATATACCACTTTGCCTCATATTCTTATTTCCTATAAAAATTCACATCCCTAATTAACTGGGCATTTAAAAGGTCAGAATGCGAGTACATCTGTTCAAAGTCTTTTAGGTCATTTTTAAGTAGCGACAAACAAAAAAAACAATGTCAATTGGACATGCTTTGATACTATATCTGCGCTTGAATTTTGACTTGATAACATTTTTGTTCACTTTGGAGATTTTGTATATCAGGCGCGTGCAGCCCACTAGGTAAAAGTGAAAAGGTGTAAAGAACTGTTTTTCATCTCTCTCATTAAGTCCATAAAGTTCAAGATTACGTAGCTGATGCATCCAGAACCTTTCTCTCTATTTTCTACTTTGGTAGTCCCAGTTTTGGTTTACCTCAATTATTTGAAAGGTGGTGTTTTCAAAAGTACAAAATGTATGCCCTGCTAATAAGAGGTGTCTCGTAATTGGGCAGTTTCTTCCTTTTGTATAAAATGACCGCTGATTGTTAAGTCTGATGTTGAATTTAGTTTCTGTTTCACCAACATACTAGACGAGTAAAAAATAATTATAAATACTATTGTCGATTTTGCAATCAGATGTAACATAGATGATGTATCGCTGCTTTATTACTTTGCTTCTGTTAGAGTGGTCAGAGTTGACGACTTTACAGCACTTGCTTCTTCCGCATTGTTGGCTAGACCCAATTTAAAAAGTTTCTTGTTTCTAACAATGCTCTTCAACTTTGTACTTGTTTGGCTTTATAAATATTTTGATATGAGCGTCACTGATGAGTCTTATGTAGACGAAACGCGCGTCTGGCGTACTAAATTATAATCCTGGTACTTTTGATAACTATCTAAACTTTTGATGTCACAAGTATGTCTTTGAGATTTTTGGGTCTGCGATATGCAATAACAGGAGGTGATGGAAGTAAGTTCTTTTAAAGAAGAGTCATTTTAGATAAGACGCCAGTGCTTACAGATAGTAGGTGAAATATTTGTCAAATCGGGATGGAAGGTGACAACAAACGGAATTCCATCTCTGCGGGTCGTCTTATCTTTGTATTCCATGAGGATATCTCGATCATCTTTTTCTTTGGCTTTATCAAAGGCGTCTGTGACGTGTTTTGGTTTTGTATCCTCGGTGTATACGTAAAAAGGCGGGAAAAATATCACAGGTGCAGATGTCAATATTCATAAAAAAAAAGTAAGAAAAGTAAACAAGTTAACAGTCCAATCGATTTCATCTTTCCTTTGAAACTTTTCATGATAACTGAATTAGCGTCGTTATGGGCGATGACGTTAAGGATGGATTCATTCATAATATGTATATGTTCCGGACCATATAAGTATTTGGGCTATACGCGTTTGGTCCGACTGTACGCGTATGGTCGGGGTAATTAACACTCTGTTACAGTTTACTCTTAATACTTCTAGACTCTTCATATGGTATGACCGCTCATTAAAAAGAAACTATCATATAGGTCATTTTATTGTCATAGTATAATAAAGAGATTAACGAAATAAAAAAAAGAAGTTTCACATAGTTAATTTTACTACCTAGTCAAAACTATAATAAACACATTTCATACCGATGTTCACTACTGATTTGTTATAACGAGTGAATAGCAATTTGTCGACTTGAAAATATAACTTCCAAAAATGTCTAAATACACTGTTACAAAAGAAGTCACTGGCAAGGAACGTAGTTGATTTAAATTGTTTCGTGAATATGGTGTAATGTATCCATTTTACGATATTTGAGATCTAGAGCTTTATAAACACCGTAGACACATCAGAACATCCAGCTCTAAAGAAGGCTATTTTTTCACTTGCAAACACAAGGTGTAACTGAAAAAGATCGTGCACAACCATGACGTGCAAATGCGAAAAAGCTATGATACCGTATGGAAGTAAATGTTACGATAAGCTTACATGCAAGAATGTTATTAGCGATGAAAATTAACTCTGGCATCAATATTTAATTTACACGTAGCCTTTGAAATAATACAATGCCATGTATCGAAAGATAAAGTTTATTGCTACATGTATAACGTTTGTAATCAATATTTGAAAAAAATATCTATATGGTCAAATACTCATATGGTCCGGCCCGTTAAAAACCATACCAGTATATACTCATATAGACCGACCATACGCGTACGGTTGGACCATATAAGTATACGCGTATTGTCCAAATACTCATATGGTCCGGAACATATATATATATATATATAACGACAAGCACTTTTTACAGATTGACGGAACTAGTATGGGAACAAAAATGGCACCTTCTTTTGCCAACATTTTTATGGGGGATCTCGAAGAACGCATCCTTTTGAGTGTGCCATACAAACCCTTGTCATGGCTCCGTTTTATTGATGATATTGACATGAAATGGAACGATACTGCAGAACATTTGCAAGATTTCCTAGATCATTGTAATCAGTTCCATCACTCAATTAAATTAACATCTGAATTTTCAAGCGAGAAAATTGCTTTTCTCGACACCACCACATTTGTAAAAAACGGGGTCATGACAACTGATCTCCACACAAAGAAAACTGATAAACACCAGTTCCTTTCTCCAAAAAGTTGTCACCCGAAACACTGCTCCAGGAGTATACCTTACAGTCAAGCCATCAGACTAAAGCGAATTTGCTCTTCGGAATCCAAACTTAACTATCGTTTGGGACAACTAAAAACACAGCTCAAATCAAGAGGATATAAAACCAAAAACATCACAGACGCTTTTGATAAAGCCCAAGAAAAAGATCGAGCTAGCCTCATGGAATACAAAGATAAGACGACCCGTGCAGATAGAATTCCGTTTGTTGTAATCTTCCATCCCGATTTGACAAATATTTCATCTACTATCCGAAAGCACTGGCGTCTTATCGAAAATGACTCTTCCTTAAAAGAAATTTTTCCATCACCTCCTGTTATTGCCTATCGCAGACCCAAAAATCTCAAAGACATACTTGTGACATCAAAAGTAAAGAAACAAGGAACTTCTAAATTTGGGTGTTACAAACAATGCGGTAGAAGCAATTGTAAGTGCTGTAAAGCCGCCAACACTGACCACTCTTTCAGCAGCACAGTAACAAAGCAGCGATACAACATCTATGTTACATTTAATTGCAAAACGGAAAATAGTATTTATATTCTTACTTGTGGAACTTGCAAGCTGCAGTATGTTGGTGAAACAGAAACTACATTCAACATCAGACTTAACAATCACCGGTCGTTCTATACAAAAGGAAGAAACTGTCCAATTACGAGACACCTCTTAAGAACAGGACATACTTTTGATAATATCACCTTTCAAATAATTGAGTTAAATCAAAATTGGGACTCCGAAAGGAGAAAACAGAGAGAAAGGTTCTGGATGCATCAGCTACGTACTCTTGAACCTGATGGACTTAATGAGAGGGATGAAAAACAGTTCTACCCTAAACCAAAGGAATAAATCATGAATTTCATTCTATTTAACTAAAACAATAATTTGTTTAGATTTAAAAATTGTTATGTACAATAAACGGCAAAAATATCTTTTATATACCCCATCAATCAATATTTTAAACTTTTACACAAAAACGTTAAGCTACAAAGATATTTTTTCGTCATGCATCCGATTTCACCTAGATAGATGCACACGCCCGATGAAGCTAATTTGTTTAGCGAAATATTGCGTGAATAATATATAAAATATAACAACTAATTTAATAACACTCATTAGTGTGTTAAAGTTACATTCTTAGACACTTATATAATTTAATTTAGTAACTGCATCAGTTTATTTACAAACTGATCCACACCTAGATAGATTGAATGTTGATTGTTGCTATTTTTAGACACTATATATATATATATATATATATTCATTAAATAAAATAGAAAAATAAGTAAAAAGTTGTCTGTTCCATTCTATCGATTTTATCCTTCCATATGGACACTTCAGGATCCCAATAGAAGGATGTAATCGATAGAATGGAACTGTTAACTCTTTACTTATTTTCTATTTTATTTAATGAATACATATATCTGCACATGTGAAAATTATTTTATTTTCACATGTATATATATATATATATAGATAACAGAACAAGAGAACTCCTGAATGGAGCACTTAATTTTACGAACTTTAATTACTTTTTTTTTTTAAATATCTTAATCATACTTCCTTCAAATACGACACATGAAATAAGAATGTCCACAGAAGACATTACGCTACAAAACACGTGAAAAACACACTTAAGATAAATAATGTTGGTTAGAAAACAGACCAAAAAGCAAATAGTACGTATCAAAGGATAGGAAATATTCAAATAATATAAACAATCTTTATGATTTTGTTTACAATAATGGTGTATATAACGAAAATAACAATAAGTCCTTTCACTGCCAAACAGATTGTAAACAAACCCCTTCAGTGCCAAGGCTTTTTTTGATTGTCTCTACGTTCACGGAATTAACGTCGACGTCATAGTACAGCTTTGATAGCGCAAAAAGATTTCATTTGAAAATTGGCGGGAATTCCCGAGATTTTTTAATATTTCGACAGACTACATGTACCTACTTGGTTGAAGAACATTCTGGTCCACGTTTTTAAGTAAGAGCAACTAAATAAAGTAAAATCAAGCTTACAATTGGTTGAAAAATTAAATAAATTGTTTTATGTTTTATGTTCTCTATATACATGATCAAATAATTGCACCAATTTATAAGCTTGACGTTTACTTCTTTTCTCTCTTGAACAGGGACCCGAATGTCCTCCACAAAGAAAGTAACATGTTAGAAAATCATTTACTCACGAATCAAAAGTTGGTTATATAAAAAAGAACTAATGCAAATGGAGTTGCCACTGCTCATAATAGAATGCTTGTGATTATAATTATTCTTTATGAATAATTTCATTATATGAGCTTGGGATCATACAACATTCAAGACACATTTATATAGAAAGATATTTTATTCATCAGCATGACATCGCCTGCTGTGTTTTTTATAACACATTTTATGAACACCTTTATGGCAGAGAACACATATATGTTTCGACCTTTTTCTACCACCAGGAACATTTCGAACAGAACATATACAACAATCTTTTTCTTTTCTTTCCGGCAATTTTCTTAAATTTTGATTGTTAATTTCATCATTTAAGACCCCAATATTGACACGGTTTCTTGTCATATGATCTTCGGAAAGGTCATCAATTAGCAGTTGAATAAAATGGAGACGGGATTTAGCATCCATAGTTTGACACCAAATTTAGCGTGCTTTGTCGGAATGTACTGTCTCAAAACTGTAGGCGATTTGGTCCCGATTAAGGATTCGTCAATCGACATGTTTTGAGACGGAGAATAATGTTTTTTTGCTTTAAGATTGAAATGGTCAACAATGGGTTTAAATTTTGCAGTAGGGTCATAACTTGGTGAATTTCTAGGCGCTATCTTTCTATTGTCAACAAGATGCAGGAATTTCAATAACAATTGGAACTGATTTCTGGTAAAAACTTTCCTGAACCAAGGAGTTGACTGACTAGAATGTTTTCTGTTCAAGTATTCCGATATTGTCGCCTTCTTTATCAAGCCCATATTTAAAATAACCGCAACGAAGGCTTTAAACTCTATTAATGTTAACTTTCCTTTCTTATGCCAATCATGAACCCTGGATTTATTGCTGATATTGTGTTGATTTCTTGTTATAAAATTTCTAGCGTACCTGGATATAAAAAATAATGAGTTTTTTTTATATTCTTGACAACCGTATAATAATTATTAAATGTATTAAATTGTAGTTTAAAATTTCACACTTGTTTAAAAAAAAAAAATAAGGATTGTGTCCGTTTTTTTTTCCAATTCTCTTTTCTGTGGTGAGATAAGAAGGGACAAAGTAAAAGATGCGTATGTTCCGATCAAAAACCATATTTCATATATATCATATCATCTATAATCAAGCTCAATAATCTTTTTGACGATGCAATACTGGACAATGCGTACTCCCACGATAAATGCAATATTAATTTCATAATGAAATCGAGTGCATAGCACTAGAGCTCCGTCCCGTGTGTTTTGCTTTTTTTTTCTTCTTTTTTCCCTCTTGTATATCAAAGTGACCCCTTGATTTAACTGTCCGACCTTTTCTAACGTATGCCGCATTGATCTTGAACATTAGAAACAGTTTTTCAGTTTTTGCTTTGAAATTTATTCCGTGCATTGCGTCGTTTTCAAAGGAACAAGCCTTAGGGCTTTTGGATTGAGAGTTGTCTCATTGGCACTCATACCACATCTTCCTATATCTATTTACACAAACATACCTGTTTGTTTCTAGGACAAACTTCTCATTAAATCCATTGTAAAAATCAGCATAAAATATGCAATGGGTCTGGAATGTCGTGGCGGCATTCTTTTAGGTCCAACATTTTGATCAAATTCTGTGTGATCCCGAATTTCAGGAGGATATACTCGAAACCAGGGATTAAGATCAGCCATTATTCGAAAGATGCGTTAATGGATGACGTCATAAGATCAATAACGTCATTTATTGAATATCGTACTTTTTGGCGTATTTTTCATTAATTTTTTTTGCATCTCTAAAATTTTTTATTATATTTTATATAAACCTTTCTTTGTTAAGGTATTTTGTTCCTTTTTGATTAATTTTTACATTTTATATCTAATGTATATACATTTTTAATTGCATTTATATATAAAGTAATCCGCAACTTGAAAAGTATATATATATATTTTTTAAAAAGTACACTCCCTTGATGATAACTTTAGGAAAGAAAGATTAAATTGCATACCGCAAAAGTGCTGGGAAAAAAGAGTGAATTTAAGACTCATTACATATAAAACTTACTTCCATAATGTTTATAAAAGAATCCACATGATTTTATTTTATATATTTTTCAAGAAAAAAAGCTCGATTTCCGAACTTTTCAATATTAGAAAAAAACGCGCGAAAATTTAGAGACAATAGACTTAATTGAAGCGCAAAAACGGCGACGTCATAGTACATTACGTATTTCATAACACCATTTGAATCGGCCGATGAATCGGCCCTTTGGCACTGAAAGGAGTACGACTTTGGGCCGATGATCGGCCCTGTGGCACAGAACTCGTTAAGAAAGTGTTTTTTTGGAAGTTTTGTTTAAGAAATAATTCATGGAAGCCATAGATTGTTGGAAATTCACACATGGCCTGGGCCGTGATATTCGAATTTTATCCTGAGCGTTATTTCGATTCTAATAGGACAAATACGGTCATTAAAAAACTGAAGCGAAGGTGGATATGCTGTGTATGTGGCTGTTCTTTTTTACTCCCTGTTAGATAAAGCTCAAATAGCTTTATAGATATGTAGCTTGCGTAGGTTATTTCGAGAATAACTGCTAGAAAAAAAACTTTTTAGTTCTTTAAGTTCTCAAACCCAACATTTGTCATTTTTAATTTACATGTTTTTCTCGTAAGCTTCCGTCAAATCAAAAGTTGACATTTTGTAACTAAGGAGCCGCCATGTTGACTTGCTGAAGTGGGTAAATATGCGAATAATGCAATAGAATAGAAAATAAAACAAAACCTACCTAAAAAAATCAGTTTTAATACAATATCATACGAATTCCGATGGTTCACGTAACAGAAAACTTTCAAGTTTAGCGGTTTTATTTGTATGACGTCATGTTTTGAAATGACTTAAATGCGCCAAAAAGATTAATAGACTTTCGCGGAATTTTATCTAATTTTTATTTTGTTGATTTCTCCGAGCTCTTGTGCATTACTTCTTTTTATTATGCATACGAATAAGAATAAAAGTTATTTTGTCTTTTTTAATTGCACTTTTTAAAACAATAAAATCGGCAAAGGATCTGCAAATAGGTTCCAATACATGTAGGTTTACGTGGCCGTGGGAAGCATATTGTAACAGCCATTATTATGCATATCTCTGAGTCTGCGCTAAGTATATTTTATCGAGAATTTTATCACAGTGTTGTTTATAAAGCTAAAGAAGCACGTCATATTAGAATTATTTATTAATACGATTTACACATGAAAAAAAATTTGTTTTCTTTCAACGAATGAATCCACTTACTAATATTCTCATTTAAATCATTATCATCAATATGTTCTCCACAGAGTACCCTGAACAATCAAGACCAAGACCTCGTGCACATACGACTGAACGGGAACGAGTATTTAAAAGTAAGTGTAGAATTTCAATGTTTAATTGTCCAGAAAAAAAAAATAACTTCGATTTACTCAATACTTTAAATTTAATGTTTAATGTACAGTACCTGATGACGAGACTTTTGTTTATTCAAAATCTGTTCTAAGACCGACTCTATTGCAACTGACATTTATAGTTTGTTCATATGCTGTGCTGCTACACCACTGTCCGATGCGAAATATAGCGAATTGAACGCTCACATAATACAATATTATATGTTTAACACCGCTACATGTACCTGTCCCACAACAGGAGCATGTAGTTTCAGTGGGTGTCTGTCATATTTGTTTTGTTAGAACTTACGGCGTTAGTTTTTCTTGTTGCAATTGCGTCACACTGTTCTGGACCTCTTAAAGCCGACACTATGTATGGGTTTTTCGCCTTATAGAAGGCATGGCGGTTGTCTATAATTGCAAACATCTACTTAATTTTGAGCTCTTGTTGATAGTTGTCACATTGACAAACAAACCACATATAATTGTGTTGATGTAAGATGTTATTACAACTGCTTCTTAATGAGTCAAAAATATATCAATCGAGATGTTTTGAACTACAATCCACGGTTTTGAAAGAAAATTGAGTGTTTCATGGAGTACCTAATAACATGTACATCAGTTTTAATATATGGTATTTTTGAACAGTTAAAGAAGTTTTAGAAATGTTATATGCCGTCTTTGAAATGTAATAAAGCATTATGAATCGGTGAACCGATGTATGTTGCTCATTTGCGATATTGTTTGTCATATCAAGAAATGCGAATTTTAAATATTCATCGAGTTTCATCAAAAATTAAAGCAGAAGTCATTTCTAATAAATTAATGGAGAACATATTTATCATTTATGTGATAAATTATTGAGTAAATTTAATAATGCAGATTAGGGACACTTGAATGTAACTTCCTTAACGGTCCGTGTATATCTGCGTCCATTCGTTTTTCGTTTTGAAATATCAAAAACAAAAAACAAAAAACGAAAGCGTTTTCATTTTTCGTTTTTGATTTCTTAAAAACCATAATGAAAAACGAAAGTGTTTTCATTTTTCGTTTTTGATTTCTTAAAAACCAAAATGAAAAACAAGAGTGTTTTCGTTTTTCATTTTTGATTTCTCAAAAACTAAAATCGAAAAATGAAAGTGTGTTTTCATTTTTCATTTATGATTTCACAAAAACAAAACACGAAAAACGAAAAACGAAAGTGTGTTCAATTTATCTTTCCCACACTGTTTTTAATTGTCATTCAAAAAATGACAAAGTTGTCATTTGTCATTCATTTACAGGTGCTTGAGACAATGAAATTAAATTTATAACAATATTGTCCATTTTTGTTACATACCAAAAGGGTGAACATAAAGTTTTGTATATAATTTTAATTATTTCTCGATTTATAATGTAAAATGTTTTCTTTTCTTGATGTACAGTCATTGATAGTAAATGTTGCTAATGCAAACACTCCGGTATTCATTCAACATAATGTAGACAAAATAGACCGCATGACTTCTGAATTGAACTACGGTGATAAAGAAATCAAAGACTTTCAAATTACCTTGTTTATATCTTTGATAAATAATTAATTATTATATTTAAATATTAAACGAATCACAAATTTAAATTGTACCATATAATATTATATAAAGGTGGTACAAATAAATAGATTGATGACATCATCACACTAACAAGGGAGGTAACTACTTTTAAAACTGACACGAAAACTAGCCCGGTGGTTAAAGTATACATGCACTGGTTGTGAGATCAATACTACTTAGGGAGCAACCATTTGATTTTTAGGGGGGGGGGGGGGCTAGGATGAAAAATTTTGTCCTACATTTTTTTTTAGTTGTAATCTCTGTCCTGCATTTTTATTTTTCACTCTATTCGGTCCTGGCTTTTTTTTTTTAGTTTATCCTGACTTTTTTATACCTCAATTGTCATCCTGCTTTTTTTTTTGCAAGTGTCTCATCCTGCCTTTTGTTTTTACTCAAAATTCCTGTTCTGCCTATTTTTTTCAAATTTCATCCTAGCCCCCCCATAAAAATCAAATGGTAGCTCCCTTATTAAGTTAATCGAAGATAATGTCGACGGATGCAAAAGTCTTTAACAATCTGAACATTATGGGTGGGTGAACTTTACTTTTAAGTTTAGAAAGATCGATCAAAGATTATTAGAATTGATTACTAAGGTCCATCTGCCAGTATTGGACGATAATGTATTTTGCTTGATCGATTGATTAAAAAACAACTTTCTGCAATTTCACAATTCAAACTGGGATATTAAATCATTCAATTATTTTGCCATTTGGAGCCTATTCGGTATAAGTTTTGCTTATTTGTGAAGACTCCGTTGATGGGGGATATTGGAATTGAGAATAGTGGACAAAAATATAAATGATAGAGACAATGGACCAAGAAATAAATAAAATAGCTAGAATAATGGTGTGAAAATGTAATGTAGTTTGTCTCTGGGAGATTGTTATTGGTTATTATACGGTTTCTCTTTTATTTCTATGTCTATTAATTAAGAAGCGTGCTTTCATTATTTGCCAACATATTACTTATATTGCAAACTACCATAGATTTCAGGTAATTGTTCTGCACAAAACCACATTGGAGTCCCTGCATTTTTTTTCAAGTGGACCTCAGTTACCCAACCTAACCCATCATTACATAAAAGTTAATAAACA
This sequence comes from Mytilus edulis, assembly GCF_963676685.1. NCBI lineage: Eukaryota > Metazoa > Mollusca > Bivalvia > Mytilida > Mytilidae > Mytilus > Mytilus edulis. The sequence goes on along the minus strand of NC_092357.1, from coordinate 65,271,666 downwards.
AATGTCTACGGCAATACTTTTGTCCGCACAATGTGTAAAGGGGAGCTGGGAAGCTGGATAAAAAAAAATCAAGGTTGCTGTTTGGCTTATTTTTTCAAAGATAGGTCCAAAGTTGGGGTCGAACACCCAAACCCCCCCTTTTACCGAAAATGTAATAAAAATTGTCCCCACTAGGTGCAAAGGGAAGCTAGGTACAAAAAATGTAGCTGAGGTCTACAGTAGAAAAATCCAGGGTGTTGTTCTGCTTAGTTTTTTTTCTAAAGTAGGTCTAAAGTTGAGGTCGGATACCCTACCCAACCCTTACCGGACAGTTAATAAAAAAAAATCTGCGGCAATACTTTTTCTGCTCTAGGCGAGAACGTAAGTTAGAGATCTAGGGCCTACTTGATCAAAATTACAAGTTAATTTATAACACGGATTAATCTTTTTTAGCTAATAAATAATGTTCTTGCCCACCATACTTCGAATACAAAAAATAAACCTTTTGTCCAATCATATTTAAGCGGAATCCACTAGTTCAGAGGTAGAATGTTTTGTAAAAACAGTTTTGTGTGGCAAAAAGTTAAAGGTTTCTTTTTATGCAGAATAATTATTATTCAGTTTCATGAACTATTTGACAGGATGCCGATAATAAGGAAAGCTATTTCACACAATAGTGCAATGTTGCCATCATTTAAAAAAAAAATCATTATTATTTACGATTCTATAAACACTCAAAAGTGTTGACTATTTAAAACGTAAAGCGGACAGTACGCTGTGTAATATATCGAAAGCGATTGATTTGATAATATAGTGGTTATTTATTAATTAAAACATTTGAAGTGCGTTTGAGTCTTATGCAACATTTGTGTTTATATAAATACTTGAAAACTGGCTGCTACCGACCGGCTGCTTGAGCCTGGTATCACAAACTCCGCATTTTCATTACAGCTGATTACATTGAGTGTGTAGACAAAGGTTATATCTTTTGTTTGCTTGCTTGTTAGCTAAACCGTGAAGTCATTATTAGGTAAGGTATACTACCCTCCTGTAGAAGGATCCTAGTCCTACAGACAGATTGATTGGTTACCTGTCGAACTAGTCTACTCTGAAAGGAGGGTATTTTACCTAATCTAATAATACAAGCAAGCTAACCAAGGATGCTACCTTTGCCTACACACTCAATACAATCGGCTGTAACTTTTTTACATAAAAGGTCGCAACACCTTGCCAAATTATTGGGTTCCAATAAACGTTTGGAAAATGAAGTCAATGTGCTTTCCCATAGGGTTTTATGTAGAACAATTACCGGAAATCTATTATGGAAGCTTGCAAAAACAATATCAAAATCGAAATCTAACTGAACAATGAAGTTACTCACATTAAAAAAGGTTGAGACATTGAAGGCCAAATAAGTTTTCATATTTCATATTCTTGCGTGTCTTATTTTAATCAGACGGTCATTACAAAGAAATTTAATATTAAGACAAAAATTAATGTAGAGTTTCATTGGTGAAATTAACACTACGATACAAATAAAGGATTCTCAAATGATCATGACTTTGCTTAAAGTAAAATGATCAATCAATCAATCAATCAATCAATTGATCAATCAATAAAACTGAGAATGGAAATAAAAAATGTGTAAAAGAGACAACAGCCTAACCAAAGAGCACAGCCGAAGGCCACCAATGGTCTTCAACACAACGAGAAAATCCCTCAACCAGAGGCGGGCTTCAGCTGGTCTCTAAATAAAAATATATACTAGTTATGTGAAAATGGACGTCACACTTAACTAAAAACATATAAAAAACTAACAAAGACCGGATTCTCCTGACTTGGGACAGGCGCAAAAATGCGGCGGAGTTAAACATGCTTTGTGAGATCTCAACCCTCCAACTATTCAACTATAGCCAGCTAATGTAAAATAAACAAACACACACAAATATGTACAGAAAAACTCGGTTTAAAAGAAATCCGAGTCCGATGTCAGAAAAGTAAACATAAGAAACTACGCAAAATAAATATGATTCATAAATTGACAAAGAACTACTAGCAGTAACTGACATGCCAGCCCCAGACCCCAATTAAACATATCAAAATGACATATAGATATAAGAAGATGTGGTATGAGTGCCAATGAGACAACTCTCCATCCAAGTCACAGTTTGTAAAAGTAAACTATTATAGATCAAAGTACCCTCTTCAACACGAATCCTTGGCTCACACCGAATAGCAAGTTATAAAGATCCCCAAAAATGACTAGTGTAAAACCATTCAAACGGGAAAACCAACGGTCTAAACTATATAAAAAACGAGAAGCGAGAACCACATCAACAAACGACAACTACTGTGGATTCATTTTTATTCGTGGTATACCAATTTTCGTGGATTTCGTGGGTCACAGCGAACCACGAATTTAGAATTCAACGAAGAATAATGCCGATAAATGTGTATGGAGCCGCATGTGTTTTTCCGGTTATGTTATGCAGTTCAAGTATAGTGTTGACTAGCGATAAACATTGTAACATAACACGTGTTTTTTATTGAAAGAAGATACAAGTATTTTAATTAAATCAATAATAAATATATCGAATATCAGTGGTTATTTACTTTTTAAAATTGATTAAAACTGTTCATGGAAAATAACTGCAAGTTGTTAATTACCGTGTCATAGTTTGGTTTACTAGTGATTAAAAATCAATAGAATTAAGTACGGGGATATTGCCCGTAGGTAATTAATAGTTATCCCATAAGGACGCGGTGTGTCAGTGTAAGATCATCCCGATTGCCGGAGTCCAGAGGGTGATCTTACCCTGACACACCAAGTCCGAATGGGGTAACTATTTTACATCCCAGCTGTTTTAGATTAGACCGAATACCATTTACAATTCATAAAATCAAGTTTTGAGCGCCACACAACCATTATAACTTTATAGATTACTATATGATGTATACCCTTAATGAACCCCTAACACGATGAGTAGATATCAATCAATGTCAACTCGCCCCACTGGCCAATCGGCCCACACTATATCGCCACTTAATGAAAAAATCGCCCCACTCTTATAACCGACTCACCCAACTTTAAAAAAGTGTAAATCAAATTGAACAATCAGTCTGACAACTCATTTATTTAACGAAAAGGGTTTAAACCCCACTGAGTAAAGATCTGCCAACTCGCCCCAGTTATAAAAATATCTTGCTTCCTTTAAGTATGTTAAATTTCTAATAGTTCGTATCCAGTCGTCCTGGTGAAGTGGTATGTGCCGTAGCTTTATATGCTAAAGGTCTTGAGTTCGAATCCCAGCATATACACTGAATTTTTCTACGTGAATTTTGATAGATAGTCTTCTCCGTATAATTAATTAATATGAGGCAGGCATTACCTGTAAATGGGGACGAAGTCTGTATGAATTGTTTTTTTGTAACTTAAGTATTTGTTAAAAAAAAGAAACCGAAATACCGTAACGTTTCCGATTTTGGTTCTGTTGTTAGGGATTTTAGTTGTGACGTTATTTAAATTATGACGTCATATGCAATGTAAACAAAGAAACGCTATCATCAGGTAACGTTTTTTCATATCAAGGAATTATTAAAAATGAAATTGGTATTGCGCTTTCCTTCCTATTTTATACTAGACTGATAAATATATATTTTACTCAAAGTTTCATACAAACGAGACCGGAAAAAGGAAGTACATTGTACATTTCTGCGCCGGTCCGGGATTTCAAAACACGACAAAAAAAAATTTGAACGATTTTGAGTTCATTAGTACAATGAAAAATTCGGGAAATTTTCCCGAATTTTTTTTTTTATTGAATTTTCTACTGTTATTGGGGACTTCGTCCCCATATAAGTTTTATACTGGATTTGACATTCCCGCCAAAATGTTAGAGAACAAAGGGAAAGCATGCATAACAAAGAAACTTAAACTGGGGTGATCTGGTTGGGGTGATCCGGCTCAGATCACCCCTTTTAGAACAAAGGAGCTGGGATGTAATATTGTTTATGACAGGAACATTTATTTCACACCTTTTACTTATATGATTGTTTATTATATCGTGATTAGGGAAATGAACTTTCAATCATAAAGTTTTGATTGCCTTATAGAATCCTGACAAGCCTTTAATATGAGGCAGGCATAACCTGTGAATGGGGACGAAGTCTGTATGATTTTTTATTTTATAAATCAAACATGTTAAAAAGAGAAACGGAAATACCGTAACGTTTCCGATTTTGGTTCTGTTGTTAGGGATTTAGTTGTGACATTATGACGTCATATTCAATGTAAACAAAGAACGTAACGTTTCCGATTTTGGTTCTGTTGTTAGGGATTTTAGTTGTGACGTTATTTAAGTTATGACGTCATAATCAACGTCAACAAAGAAACGCTATCAACTTATAACGTTTTTTTTTTTATAACAAACAATTTTTAAAAATGAATAAGTACTGAGTTCCTTTCTTAGACTGATAAATATACATTTTATTCAAAGTCTCATGCAAACAAGACCGGAAACGAAGTAGATTTCTGCGCACATCCGGAAATTAAAAAACACGACAAAAAAAAAATTGAATGATTTTGAGTTCATTAGTACAATGAAAATATCGTGAAAATTTTCCCGATTTTTTTTTTTTTTTTTTTTTTTTATTGAATTTTCTACTGTTATTGGGGACTTCGTCCCCATATAAATTGTAAAACAAACAAATAATAAGTTGGCTTTGTCCATTATTGTAATAGAAGTTTTCAATGAACACTTTAACATAAAATTACCAAGCGAGGATTTTGACGGTTCAAAACTTTTTCGATGAATTCCTTCCTTCTTTTTTGTTTGTTTTATTATTGATCAAACCAAGGAGGTAATATGATCTCCTAAATCAAAAAGAAATCCACGAATTACGTATCTGATTTTTTTCATTTGTAAACAGCGATCCACGAATTTACGTATACCACGAAACGTCTTTTTTTTTCTCTATCCACGAAAATTGATACCCACGAAAATAAATGAATCCACAGTACTGTTTTTGTGTGTTATTATTTGATTACTAGACCAAATATTTCATGATTTTTTATTATCTAGGACTGTATTTTTGATTAATGATTAATTACCAAGTTTAATAAAAACCTAGTGTGTGTATAGCAAACATAATAACTTTGGCTTGAAAGACGTTTATTTGTTTTTGCCTCGGCCAAATTGATAAGAATAAAATCCTAAGATTGAACGCGTTCGTTCAATAATCTTATTAAAATTCATATCTATATTAATGTTCTCATACATATAAGTATAACGAAATCAGAGATATACCTTTTTATTAGATTAGTTCGTCTAATTTACAAATGTAGTATTTTTATCTGAAGTAAATTTACTAACTTCTTAAATAAAGAATTTGAATACGAATATGTCCATAGTACATAAATGACCCACTCGCACTATCATTTTCCATGTCTAGTGGACCGTGAAATTGAGGGTCAGAACTCTATATTTGGCATTACAATTAAAAAGATCATATGATGGAGAATATGTGTACTGAGTTTTGCGAGAAATATGAATACCTACTCAAATCCAATCTATTAGAAAAATCGAGTTATTACAAAAGAGTGTCCACCATGCACTTGCACTGTACTATTATTAATATAGTAAAATAGAATGATATACAAATGGATGAAAATCATATATACAAGATGTAGTAACTGTAATATACAAATATTAATATAGCATATACAAACAAACCAGAATGTACTGATTTGTATCACTACAATATACTACAGGACATATACAAGATATTACGTTGAAGTTGATTCCCTGTCATTTATTCACCATACACGCAATAACTTGTCTCAGAAAGAAAATCTTATCTGTATATTAACCTCACTTTCGGGTATAGAGATGTGATATTTTTTTCTGAAACAAGTGCTTGTGACAATCCAAAAGAACTTGCAGTCATTCGATGTTCAGTACTTCAGTACTTTGATTGTTTGAAAATGATGTATAAATACCCTGCCACATTCGGTATGTCTTTTTGTTAGATGTTTTTTTTTCATCTGTTTTGTATCGATCTCATGCGTTAAGCCCTTTTTCGATGATTTGTATAGTTTGTTCTTATGCTGAGCTGTAACAAACTGTTTCAGGTTCAGGGGAGGATTGAGCGCTCACAAACATGTTTAACTCCGCCATATATTGCATGTGCCTGTTCCAACCCAGGAGCATGTAGTTCAGTGGTTGTCGTTTGTTGATGTCTTCATATTTGTTTTTCGTAATTCATGTTGTTTTAAAATAGGCCGTTATTTTTCTCATTTGAACTGTTTCATATTTTTCATTTCATGGACTAATGTAGCCGACAATACCGTATGTTTTTTTCTCATTGTTAAAGGTTATATGGTTGCTTGTATATAACTGCTTACATCCACTACATTTGAACTTTGTAGGATAGTTGACTCATTTGCAATAATACCATATCTCCTTATTAAAAAGTTGAGGGTGGGGGGGGGGGGGGTGTATTTCTTTGGAAAGTTTCAATGTTTTTCTCCCAGGTCACCCAGTTTGAATAGAATATTTTGACATTTTGTTGTGCTCTTGGATTTGAATTAAGAGCCAACCAGAGCTCACAGCCTATTGGTGGGTAGTTGATGACTATGGTAAGCTCTGGATGTCTTTTTGAGTATTACATACATGTACGGTGATTTGGTGATGTATTCCTGTCATGCATTGTCCCATAATTACTTTATATAGACAGCTTATCAGTCAACCTGATCTATCAAAGTAGCTCTTGTAGCCTTTTGTATAGTCAGACGAGAAAAAAGATATAATCTGACTTAGCTTGGTATATACATGTATATTTAATATACTCATATAAATATAAAAAAGAAGATGTGGTATGATTGTCAATGAGACAACTCTCCACAAGAGACCAAAATAACACAGAAATTAAAAACTATAAGTCACCGTACGGCCTTCAACAATGAGCAAAGCCCATACCACATAGTAAGCTATAAAAGGGCCCGAAATAACAATGCAAAACAATTCAAACAAGAAAACTAACGGTCTAATTTATGTACAAAAATTGAATGAAAAACAAAAATGTAACACATGAACAAACGACAACCACTGAATAACGGGCTCTTGACTTGGGACAGTTACATACATTTAGAATGTGGCGGGGTTAAACATTTTAGCGGGATCCAAAATTCAAGTCAAATTGATATTTTAAAACAACATAAAAATAAAAAAGTGTAAAAAAAAATTATTTTAATAATTGTTGAAAATATTATTGTGTTTGTGAGTGAAAAACTGCTTGAAATTGTAGAAATATTCGAAAGTAGCTCTCTCGTTTTGTTCTGCAGCTACGTTAAAGGAACACCAATCAAGTAATCGATCTTTATGAGTATGGATTCAATATTCAATGTTATAAAATATCATGTTCTGCTTGTCGTACACTCAATAATACTTAAGTTGGAATAGATCTACGAAGACTCAAGAACGGGCATGTGTGGTTTGGCAATTGTACATGCCCACGGCACAGATGTCCAGATATTGCTCGGAAGATGTTTTGGAGAAGTTACGATGCTACCGGACATGGAAAATTAAACTGTTACAGTATATTACAGAACACAAAACTGGCTATCTTTGCTGTTAACACAAGTTAAATCTGACAAGGGTTACATTAAAGCTAAAAATCCCAATCCCACGGCATCAAATAATTAAAAAAAAACCATATGACCTAGGCCTTTAGCATTGGAGGGCTAAAACTAGCATTGAGCCGTATCCAGGTCCTAAGTAGGAAATAAAGAGATGTGGAGTAAATGTACACGGGACAAAATCGCACACAATATATAGAAAAAATACAAATTATTAATGAACAGGGCTTTTATTCCTGTTCTTCATCTTGAAAGTAGCAGAAGGGTCTTCAACGAGGAACCGGACCATTGATACTCATTATACAAAAGTAACATGGGTTAGTGCAGCGGACTACAAAAACAGAAGCTCCTGGTTCGATCCCCGTTCCAGGGAGAACATTGCCTATCCACTATTAATAAATATGTTTAAACTAACAATATCCACACTTGACTATGTAGATTACATTGTTTTTTCTTCATCCTACATATGTCTTTTGATATTGCTTCTACATGTAAATACTAAAAGTCTTACACTGTATCTATATATTTTGCTCCGAGACCAGAACATAATAAAATAAATAAGACAAAACTTGCGCTTTAGATTAAGAAAGGTCCGAAAATTTTGTAATTTTTTTTTCAGTTCTTCCGGGGTCCTTGAGCCCTTCCCTCGCCAAAATATAGTTTGCTTTATTTGTAATAGAGGCTAGTTATGCTTCTATATTATCATCTTATATCAACCTCTCCAAACTTAGTACAAAAGTAACATGGGTTAGTGCATCGGACTACAAAAACAGAAGCTCCTGGTTCGATCCCCGTTCCGGGGAGAACATTGCCTATCCACTATTAATAAATATGTTTAAACTAACAATATCCACACTTGACTATGTAGATTACAATGTTTTTTTTTCATCCTACATATGTCTTTTGATAATGCTTCTACATGTAAATACTAAAAGTCTTACACTGTATCTATATATTTTGCTCCGAGACCAGAACATAATAAAATAAATAAGACAAAACTTGCGCTTTAGATTAAGAAAGGTCCGAAAATTTTGTAATTTTTTTTTCAGTTCTTCCGGGGTCCTTGAGCCCTTCCCTCGCCAAAATATAGTTTGCTTTATTTGTAATAGAGGCTAGTTACGCTTCTATATTATCATCTTATAGCAACCTCTCCAAACTTTAAAGTTAATATAACGCATCCTTAGTGTTTAGATTGATAAAGACTTTTGCATCCGTCAACATTTTCTTCGATTAAAATAATTTTGATCTGACAACCGCTGTTCATGTATACTTAAACGACCGGGCTAGTTTTCTTGTTAGTTTTAAAAGTAGTTACCTCCCTTGTTAGTGTGATGTTGTCATCAATCTATTTATTTGTACCACCTTTATATAATATTATATTGTACAATTTAAATTTGTGATTCGTTTAATATTTAAATATAATAATTAATTCTTTATCAAAGATATAAACAAGGTAATTTGAAAGTCTTTGATTACTTTATCACCGTAGTTCAATTCAGAAGTCATGCGGTCTATTTTGTCTACATTATGTTGAATGAATACCGGAGTGTTTGCATTAGCAACATTTACTATCAATGACTGTACATCAAGAAAAGAAAACATTTTACATTATAAATCGAGAAATAATTAAAATTATATACAAAACTTTATGTTCACTCTTTTGGTATATAACAAAAATGGACAACATTGTTATAATTTCATTGTCTCATGCACCTTTAAATGAATGACAAATGACAACATTGTCATTTTTTGAATGACAATTAAAAACAGTGTGGGAAAGATAAATTGAACACACTTTCGTTTCTCGTTTTTCGTTTTTCGTTTTTTGTTTTTGTGAAATCAAAAATGAAAAATAAAAACACTTTCATTTTTCAATTTTAGTTTTTGAGAAATCAAAAATGAAAAATTAAAATACTTTTGTTTTTCGTTTTTCGTTTTGTGAAATCAAAAACGAAAAACGAAAACACTTTTGTTTTTCATTTTGGTTTTTGAGAAATCAAAAACGAAAAATGAAAACACTTTCGTTTTTCATTTTGGTTTTTAAGAAATCAAAAACGAAAAATAAAAACACTTTCGTTTTTTGTTTTTTGTTTTTGATATTTCAAAACGAAAAACGAATCGACGCAGATATACACGGACCCTTAACAATGTAATTGAAATTGAAGATGATCTACAATCTACAACTAACATGTAACTATATGTTATTTATTAATATATTTATCTAATTTTGAAAATATTTTTAAAGGTACAACATCAGCATCTACCTATAAAGATTTGACATTTTCTTATCATAATGTTTCAGGTAATTTTTATAACATCTCTCTTGCAGTATGTATTATGATAATTTCGTATTATCGAACACACGTATGATTTATCGCAAGTTAAAAAAAACTTTAAATGAATAGTATGCACAAGGGACCTACAGCTACAGAAATATAAGGAAAATCAAAATAAGGCTAGAGATTACGTATCAAAGGATTACTTTAAATTACTTAACCAATCACTTACATGAGACATTTATTTAAATATACCATTATGATGTATTGTAATATAGTTTGAAACAGCATTGTAAACATTCGGTTGACAATGTCTTCTCGCGGGTTACAATCTGCTCTATCAACTTCTCAGATATGTATTATTTATATAATGTGATAGTACGTTAATTCAAAATAGAAATGTTTATAAAGTTATCTAGTACCAATGTTGTGTAATGTATGTTGAAAGTACATGTCTTTTGTAAGGTATTTTGTTCTGTTTTAGGCCAAACAAATTCAACCGGTACACAAAGTACTGAGTCATTAAGTTTAGAGCAAATTGAATACGCACCAGCCAACAAAAGTTCTGCATGAGTTATACTAATGATAACTGTATGAAGATTCAGTGACTTTGAATGATAACCAAGATGTAGAGTAAAATATAACGAAACACTTTTATGGTTTTATTCAACATATGACTACATTTTGAAATGTATATACAATGTGTTATAAAATAATGTTGACAAGAAATAACATATTTCTAAAGATAGGTCTACATTTCTACACCAAGCCTACCAACAATAAACTTTTGCCGTTCGATAGAACAGGTTGACTTTTACAAGATTGTTGTTTTTGTTCTTATACTTTGTTACCATTAATTCGGACGAAATCGTTTTTTAAATAGTGTCAATAAGTGTCAATAACTATCGTTTCGTGTTATTGTACCCTTGAACTACATTCAGAAAAACAATCATTAAACTCACTCTTGTCTTAGAGTTTATTACACGCGGAACAAGAATTATACATGCCATCATTATTGTAATATCATGGGGAAGTTTTTATATGTTTGTCTTTCGTGTTGCCAATGTTCTTTTTCTATATACTTTCTTGTGTTTCTTTGTGACATACTTGATCGTTTTAGAGTGATTAAGATTATGATAAAACTAATACTGTTGTACCCAAAATGTTTTACATTTTTAACTAGTATGTATGTCTGTTTGTTTTGTTCACACATCGTTTAAAAAAAATGGAATTTAATGTAACTGTCGTACAAGTGAGATAAATTAAATAACTATCAGAAGTGTTTCTCGTTTCTCATTTTTTATATAGAATAGATCGATGGTTTTTCCGTTTAAATTGTTTTACACTATTATTTGTTTTGGCCCTTTATAACTTGTTGTTGGTATTTGAAGACAGTACTTTGACCTATACTGTTTTACTTTGATATTGCCGTTTGATTACGGACCTCCCGTCTTGAAATTTCCTCGCAGTTAAGTATGGTTTTTTTTCATTTTACATTTTAGTGTAGTAGAAAAAAACCTCCCAATGATCAAAATTCAAGTCTTATGCTAGATCAAAAGCTTGTTTTCCTGCAGATATCAATCAAACAAACAAAAACATAGTGTCATGGGAGATTTTCGGGCCATTCACATGGCCTTGTTTACAAACATTTGATTGCAAATGAGTTTATGTACTGACCCCCATTACGTTTTAATCCTGTAGTTGAACATCAAAGTGCATTCATTCTTATTAGTTGTTGTATTTTATAACGACACGTTTCATTACAGATATTATATACTAATTAGGGCAGCAAAAATCTTTCGGAATGTGTGTGTTCTCATTGTATTGATTTTCGTATATATAATATGGTCTTTTCTTTATCAAAGAGTCCCCGATAAGATTCACGAAACGCGTTTGATGTATCAAATTGTAAGCAAGGTACCGTTGGTTAACTTTATATATATAAACATGATATATATGGTTGTGTATTGACTTAAAAAAAATATGCAACATTATGGTTTTTTTTATTAAAGAGGAAAATCAAATATTGTCTGTGTTTGTTTGACTATTATTAATTCTTTTGTAGGTCTGGCGCAAAATTGAAATCCTGGTATCTATGAAGAGTGTATTTAATTATAAATGTAGTATAAAAACTGTCGGTAGTATTCGTTGTTAAAATCTATGTGATATGGTTTTTAAAGGAGAGTTTTCTGATTGGCAATCATACCAAATCTTGTTATGTTATTGTTTGGGTTTCAAATCCAACAAAGAGCACTGTGACAGAGTGCAAATTTTCTCGATAAGAATAAATTCAATTTCATCCAAACTTACTTTTATATCTAGTAAACCATTATACATCAAACTATTTCTTATATCATGACTTAGTATACAAATATAGACCATACGTATCTACTATCGAAGCAAAGATGTTGTTGTGGGATTTACTTGGACTTGGTAAAACACTATAGATAACCACAAAATGTTCTTGTTGATCTCACTTTGAAAAAGTGAAAAATAAATTGTTTAAACATTCATCATGCATTTCTTTATTTGTCTAAATCCTAGATGTTTTCAATCTTATTAAAGAAAATATTCATTAAAACATTAAAACATAATCTACCAATCAGCTGAATTCTTTAGCAAATAATAAGGTCAAAGTGTATTTGGCAAAACTATCGGAGTGTGTGTGTGACCACAATGTTTCTTAACTTCACACTTCATTTGGCATATTAACTATTTTGATTCACTTCATGTGTGCTTCTTAAGTAGATGAAATGTGTGTTTCATTTCTAAAGAAAATGTGGTATATTCGATGAATCACAGAATCGCGGCTACTGCTAATCGATAATTCCTCCCCTAGGGTTTGACCTGTTTAGTAGTCAGTACCCCGTACCCACTGTTGATGGAAGTTTCTTGGCCGGTCACCGCTGGATCACCATTGGATTAAACTCACCGATGATGGAAGTTTTCTCCCCGGTCACCACCAAGTATATATCCCCAAATTTAATCTACGGGTTTGTACTTACATGAGCAACGCAACGATTGACATACAGCATGGTTAAACTGTCGTACGTTAGGGTTGAAACTAACAGACCACCACCAATCAAAATTTTCTTTGAGATTTAACAAGAAATAGAATTTGAAATTAGTTCGTGTTGTACTTGCCTTAATTTTGATTGTTGTTATCTGTACTTTTTTTTATTTTTTTGGTGTCTATTCGTTATCATGAAAAACTGTTTTTCAATTATCATTTTGAAGACTCTGTTATGTGTCGGTTTCAGGCTTTGGGATATGTGATTGGTACACAAAGCTAGCTTCATTCCTTTTTTATTTAAATTGTCGATCAGTACATCAAGATAGAATTATCTTGGCGACCATCGAAGAATGAAAAAGAACTTTGATTATGTTGGTGCATTGTTATTCGTTCGATTCCAACTTTTGTGAGTTCCTTTTTACACATAAACAACGAAGGTAAATGTTCAACGACTTACAAATATTTTGTAGGTCTAATATGCAGGTAAATATGTATTGACAATAACACAAATAACCACGCAAATGTAAGTTCTCCTCAATCTGCGAAAATTAATCTTCAAAAATAGATGAATCCACAGAAGTTTTAATAAATACTTTGAAAATATTCGTTCAGCTTATGTATGTATTTGTTTTTCAATTATTATTACAATCATTCACTGATTGAAGTTTTAAAGTTTAAAGAGCTACTTTTTTGTATTCTTGCCTTTCAATTTTGCTCATACATTTTGTTTAAATGCCTTTTTTGTTATATTTTTACATGTTTGTTTGGTTGTATAGTGATAAGATAATTACATAGATAGCCATGGTGTTTTACGTTTATTTTTATCTGTGCGCTTGAATGTCACACTGTTATATTTTGTCCCTCTTTTACACAATTTTGACTGCTGTATCCCTTTTTGTACCAGTTTTACCTAATATGATTGTTTGTTTTTTCAAGCATCCTTGTCAATGAAATATCTTCTTGGGACAGTCATACAATTAGGAGCCTTTGCTAGCTACAGGACAAGGATTTTACATGAAAAAATAAATGTACCAAGTCAGGAATATGACAGACGTTATCAATTAGATTGCTGTGTTTGAACTTTAAATTTATGTGCCATCTGATGATAGATCCTCATTTTGAATTTTTCTCAGAGTTCGAAGTTTGTTTAACGACTTTGTATTGAATATTTAGAAACTATAGCGTATTTTTTTATTGCGATTTTAGAAGATTTTACAAAAATGCAAGTTGAATTATTGCAATGTTATCAAAAAGCTATACATATACATTCTTTGTAAATAGATATATATTTTTCAACTCCGGTTTATATGATCCGTTCATCCTACATTGACTCTTAAAATTCAAAAGACTATCTAAAAATGAGAGTACACTTTATATGGCCTTCCAAATACCATTTCGATTCCTAACATCACTGAAGAGACATTTATTGTCGAAATCCGGATCTGGTGTACAAAAAATATTAACACCTTATGTTTGTTGCATAACATCATGGCCACAAGTTAATTGTTTTCTGTTTAGTATTAAATTTATATTAAGATCCATTTTGTTACATCTTGTGATCAATTTTATTTGGCAATCGCCAATGGCAGTCAGCAGGGTTAAAGAACATCAGTTGTTCGACCTGTTAGTCAAATGCGTTTTGTTTAAATATACTTTTTCGCTTTTTTGGTCTTTTGAAAAATGTTGTTTGTGCTGTATTTAGCCCCTTCTACAACAAAATTTGTTTTACATGCACACGTATACAAATTGCGGTTTTTATCCAACGCAATCATAGGTTTGAACGTAGTTTTCAATTTTATATTTTTTTATTGTATAGATTACAAGATTGTTACAGTTTAATCTACAATGTAAGTAGACTGATAAATGATTCATTCAACATCACAATCATATATACCGATGAAGGTTATATGTTATCCGAAATATTTATAAATTATTACATTTATATTTCCTTTTTATGTTACTGGTGTTGTTGTGTACACTTTTAAGGCGTTTATATATATATATATATGATTCTCTAATTATTTGTCAATTTATCCCTTTCTGCATCCATTGTAAAACAAAATTTAATCAACATGTGGTTCGTTTGATCTCAGTTCTTCATTGGTTAAAATTCGATTATGACGTCGAATTTTCTTGTTTTCCTTTGAATTTTCTATTGTGACGGCATGAAAAAAGGCGACCATGCCTGATGACGTCACATAGAAAGAGTACATCTTTTTGCAGATCTTATTAGGGCCTGGAACTGCAAGAATAAAACAAGAACATTCCGAAATCCAAGAAGTCAAAAACAAGTGAAGCAAACATACACACATTCTAGACGACAACACGTTAGATATGATATGAATTCGAACAAACTTAACCGGGCGGAGAGCGGTGCGATTTCCAAAATAAAAGTACACAGAAAATTACTATATCATATTTTTTATTTGTTCATATTTGCAAATTGTTATAACAAAAATACATCATGAGACTGCCCTACATTGTAGGCAACGTATTATATGTCACAATTGAATGATATCTTGAGCTTGTTTCGCTTTATGCATTGAAAAAAAACAAACTTATTTAACAGGCTTTTGCGATATTCTAATTTTTTTTTTAAATATAAGAAATAACTTGTCACAATGAGCTCTATACTGCATGCCACTACCATCCTTTCGATAGAACGACTTTTTTTCATTCTGCAAAATACATGTCTTCAATAAATGCCGAATATTTTGCGATTGTTTCCTAAAATATTGTATTATAAATCCTTATTATGTGTCACGATTTATATCATTTGAAGAAAGTATAGACATTTGTCTGAAACTAACCGATCATTTGTCTATATACTGTTAACTTAGGCTCAAAATTAAATATACACATGTGACAGCGTTAAAAGAGAGGGACATAAAAGATACCAGAGAGACATTCAAACTAACCAATTGAAAATAAACTGACAACGTCATCGCTAAAAAAAACCAAATAGATATAGATAGATAGAACACAAAACACAATGTAAAAAAAATCAAGACTAAGCAACACATGCACATAAATCAATGCTTGAATAGGGTTTAACAGTGTATTATGTGTCATTGGTTGTAGACAGTGTTGAATTTAAACAAAGATGTTAAATCTCGCTTATGTTGTGCCTGTTAAATACAAATAACGTGTAGTTCAGTTGTTGTGGTCGATTGCTGTCTGTTCTATCTGTTTGATTGTTCATGTTACAGTTTTAATTAAATACGCAGATAATTTTGATCATGGAAAAATCAATCTTAACTTAGTCATTTAGGATACTTTAATTTGTTGTCAATGCAAATAATGAGACTACTTGACTATCACCATAACGAGAACTCAAACTCTGATATCAGTTACATTCTGATAATGTCTAAAAATTCTGATAATGTCTAAAAATAGCAACAATCAACAGTCAATCTATTTAAGCGTGTAGATTGTGAAAATAAACTGATACAGTTACTGAAATAAAATATATAAATATCTAAGAATATAACTTTATACGTGTTTAAGTTATATTCTTATTCATTTATATATATATATATATATATTTATCATATGTTTAGTAGTAAATACAGTAGTTTTGAATATTTGATAAATAGCCTGCTGTTTAATCCATATAGCGCAACTTTGAGGCACACCCTTTATCGCATACCCTTTATCACACCCTTTATCACATCTTAAGGCCTTTGGGCTTATATTGGTGTCTTGGGATGATACGACATATGATAAGGATTTTGCCATGTATTATTCTCTATATAACATCTCCATGCCTTATATATCACGAACTGTAGTACGACGCTAGATTAAAACTCACATGGAAAGGTAACACCCGGCCACCAAAAACTTAATGCTTATGAAGCCCAGGTGGTCGTGTGGTCTAGCGGGACGACTACAGTGCAGGCGATTTTGTGTAACGATATTTCAGTAGCATTGGTTCGAATCCCGGCGAAGGAAGAACAAAAAATTTGCGAAAGCAAATTTACAGTTCTAACATTGGTGGGTTGATTTTTAGTCGAGTTGTATATACATAATATTCACAGCCATGTATCACCATCACTGCTGGTGATCCGATGGATAAATCTGTTGTAGAGTTGTCACTGGCTCAGGTGTACTTATAAATATAATTATTTTTTGTGACTGTATCTTACATTTATTTGTAGGATCCTTTACTATAGATAATTTAGCTGATCTGTAAAAATAACGTCCACATGCCTTATATATCATGTACTGTATACGTAGGACGACGCTAGATTACAACTGACGTGGAAAGGTAACACCAGGCCACCGGAAGCTTTATCTTAATGAAGCCCAGGTGGTCATGTGGTCTAGCGGGACGGCTGCAGTGCAGGCGATTTCATGTCACGATATCTTTGTAGCATGGGTTCGAATCCCGCCATACACTACATTGTGATTCTAGGATCTAAAGTAGATCGTTGCCTTTGGTGGTGGGTTATTGTTTAATCGTCAAATATGAATTCATGTCTAAATGATATCAATTTCGTATTCCCAGCTGAACAGATGACATTGGCTTATCTCATCGTCAAATCTTTTAGCATATTGGCATATGTAATACTAGTATAGTCGGTCAATCGAGACTAGGAATTGGTTTATGTTTCAAATACTAATTTCTATCGGTAGGTACCAAGACCTTGTTGATAAAATTTCCGTATCAACTTCACAAATAATACAAACTGGTCTTGAAATAAAGATTATGGGTACTGACGTTGTTTATCATTTCAATAACGTGTTATAGTATTCTTTTATTTGTCCTTTTGAATATGACTTTTAATGTTTAGTCTGATTCTGGTGATATTCAATTGATGTTGCTCGGCACTTATACATCCTGTCATTGTGTTATTGTGTTATGGTAAATTTTTGTATTCTTGTCTTTCATTTTTGCTAATGTCTATATGTCTATTTCTATTTGTATCCAGCCTTTTTCGTCTGATTTTTATAATTCGTTCTTATATTTTACTGTTACACCACTGTCCCGGCTTAGGGAGAGGTTTGGGATCCTGCTAACAGATTTAACCCCGCCACATTCTTAATGTGTGTCTGTCCCGATTTAGGAGCCTGTAATTAAGTGGTAATCGTTTGTTGCTGTGTTATATATTTGTTTTTTGTTCATTTTTTTGTACATTAATTAGGCCGTTAGATTTCTCGTTTGAATTGTTTTAAATTTGTAATTGGGGGGCCTTTTATAGCTGAATATGCGGTATGAAATTTGCTAATTGTTGAAGGCCGTACGGTAATTTATAGCTGTTAATTTCTGTGTCATTTCGTTTTTTGTGGAGAGTTGTCTTATTGTCTTATCTTTTTCTTTTACTTTTTATGTTCCTTTGTTACATATTTGTTTGTTTTATAGCGATTAAGAGTATAACACAATATTAACTCTATTTTGACATTTTTACCATTTATGTCTGTTTGTTTTGTTCACCCATTATTGTCAATATAATGGAATTGTAGATAAGAAAATGCCTGTACCCTGTACCAAGTAAGGAATAAAACAGTTGTTATCCATTCGTTTGATGTGTTAGAGCTCTTGAGTTTGTTATATGTTTAGGGACTTTCCGTTTTGAAATTTTCTCGCAGTTCGGTATTTTTGTGATTTTACTTTTTATCTCAAACGAAGACAAGTTATCGGAAATTGTTCTTTTGAAAGAGAAAGTTTCTACATGTTTTAGTTTTGTCGATAAATTTCTATTAATTTAAGCACTGCAGTAATTCGATAAAACTACTCGAACGGGTAAATTTTAACCCAACATAAACGGGGTAAAGGATACGATTTTTTGTAATGCAAAAACTGTAAAGTTTATCTGGGACATACTATTTTATACCATTCCCAGAATGTTCACACTATTTATGGGAAAAATACAAATGTACATGCATGATTTATGTATCTGTTAATAACATATACATATATAACGACGCGAATTCAGTTATCCTGAAAAGTCCCAATGGAAGGATGAAATCAATTAAACTGTTAACTTGTTTACTTATCTTCTATTTATTTTATGAATATATATATATAACACCCGGCCACTGAGAGCTTTATTATTATAGAGCATAGGCTCTAGGTAGAAGAGTGGTCTAGCGCGTCGGGCACAGTGCAAAGCGTCTTGGTGCCACGATATCTCAGTAGCATGAGTTCGAATCCCGGCCAGTGAAGACAAAAATATTGCTCACGCAAATATACAGATCTAACATTGTTATGCTGTTATTTAGACGAATTATATATACAGAAATGTGTTTTCAGCCGATGGATGAAACCTGTTGTAGAGTCGTCACTGGTTCAGACGTACTTATATATATATATATATATATAATAAAAACTATAACACAATATCCCATACGTTTCGGCAATTACGGCCTTCTTCATTACTCATTATTATTCTTCACAAAATAAGAAGAGAAGAAATAAAAACGCACCTAAAAAAACGTGGATACAATAACTCGTCAACTGAAGTTCAATTAAAAAATCGACATTTCAAACCGAGAAGATCTTTTACAGTACAACCAAAGAAAGAAAACGACAGAGTACCCTTAGTAATTACTTTTTCCAAAGCGCTTCCAAATATACATTCAATTCTAAGAAAAAATCTGAAAATTCTCTATCAATTTAACAGGTTTAAGAAAATATTCCCCGATCCGCCTATCGTAGCATTTAAACGCGATAACAACATAAAAGACATCTTAATGCACAATAAGCATAATTTACTATTTAATAAACAAACTAATGGATGTGGACCATGCGGTAAACATTGTGCATTATGCTCACACATAAATGAAATCAATGTAGTTTGTGACAACATCGGGAAAGAATATACCATTCAGGGACAAATAAATTGTAAAGCGGCCGTAGGCGTAATATATGCAATTAACTGTACACAATGCGAAAAACTTCTATATGTTGGACAAACGGGTGATACACTATATCAACGGATGCTATTAAATTTTTCAAAAATACAAACAAAGAAAACAGAAAATCCGGTAGCCAACCACTTCATTCAGCATAATCATTCGATGAAAAATTTAAAGAAGCCTTTTGGATAAAAAAAAAAAATAAAAACTTTAGACCCTGATGAACTCAACACAATGTATGAACGGTAATGAAAATATTTATATATAAAAAAACGAAAAAACAAACGCTGCAAATGAACGTCATAGTAGTTATTATAACGTAACGTATCCAAGCGATGTAATTGTTGTTTCAATGTTGTAATTTATTTCAATGAAGAAGGCCGTAATGGTCTAAACGTATGGGAATATGTGTTATAGTTTTTATTATACAATCATTCAGAGTATTTGGTTTTCAATTAAGAATCGTTCATATATATATATATATATTCGAATGCGTTTTGTATAAATATACTTTTTCACTTTTTTGTTCTTTTGG
Organism: Mytilus edulis; assembly: GCF_963676685.1. NCBI lineage: Eukaryota > Metazoa > Mollusca > Bivalvia > Mytilida > Mytilidae > Mytilus > Mytilus edulis. The sequence goes on along the minus strand of NC_092357.1, from coordinate 65,251,369 downwards.
AAAATGTTGTTTGTGTGTTTTAATACCCTTCTACAACGAAATTATTTTACATGCACAGGTATAATAATTGCGGTTTTTATCCAACTCAATCATACATTTTTGTCATAGGTTTGAACGTGGTTTTCAATTTAGACTCGTTATTTATGAACAAATATTAGATATTTCGGATAACAGATATCCTTCTTCAATAATAGCACGATGTAAAATGAATCATGTCAACATATTCAAACTGAGAAACTATCAAAATCTTGAAATTTATACAATTTAAGCGAACACCACATACGTACGCTGGTACAATTTTAAATTTCCAAATACGGCGCAAAGATTACAAAGATATGCCAAATAAAAATATTTATTTGCGATGTGAACTGGCACAACTCTAAATTTCCAAAGGTTGTGACAGTTTAGATGTTAAAACTGCATGGAGGGCAGTCCTCAAACAAAAAAAATCGAAAATGCCCTAACCGATCCAAGTTGTTATAATATTTCAAATTTGACAACGGTAGGGCAATTGTAACAGAAACTACACATTTAAGCCTCCCAAACGGATAGCAGTTTAATAATTATTATAAAAATAAGTTATACTGTTTTTTCACAATGGATGTAAAGAAGTTTTTTTTTTGTACGGTCATTAAACAAAATCCTAATCGACTTTATCTAGATCATTTTTTTTTTTAATTTCTGGCCATTTTCCCGTCAGTCATATGTCCATTGTCTTCGATCTCATTTTTCATGCTTAAGCGACTGCTTGAAAATTTTATCAAGCTTCTTCTGTCATGTGAAATAGTTATGAGTAATATGATAACTATGTTTGGCATATGGGATTCATGCAATGTTAACGTGCCGGACAGGGTTACACTGAATATCATGGTTCGTTGGTAAATGTTACGTTTCATCTTTGGTCTATTAATCCAATGCTATAAGTAAACAGTGTTCTATATTACATGTAAGTGAATGGAATATTCTTATGAAAATGGCGTTTTAATGCAATAATGTAACTCATCCAGAATATAATATATACGTAACTTATTTCGACTAGAGGCGATAATTAACTTGACTTATTGTAATGAAAATTGTGGATTGCTGACAAATGTAAAATATTGATCACTTGACATTTTTGATTGACGCATTTTCTACCACATGATATAAGTATTCAGGTGAGAATATGATTTCTCAATCTTTTATCATCTGTTTAGGCACTGATTTTGGAGGGTTGTTATAGTTAACTATTTCAAAATGATATACTTTTTTTGCATTACTAGGCTGGCTAATTGCGAAAATAAATAAACATAGATATAGGAATGTTTAATTTGCAACTGCAATGAATATTTCTTAAAAATCCATACATGTTCAAAATAGTCCTTCATCAACAGGCGTATCAATGATATATGTCTATCTGCATATGTAACAATATACATTTGTATATACAGACTTCAGTTCTGTAAATAACGCTTTTCATCCAGCTGTCTTTAAATTGATTATGCAATACCTCAAAATGTAAGTTGCTAGCATGGCTAAAATATAATTATAACGATTAAGTAAACATTTTAAATAGACAGTTTTCTCATTTTTATAACACATGTAACATGATTAATATCACCATGATTATTGAAATACCGAGTTTTCATTTTTGGTAAACGCTGAAAATAACGATGGAATAAATTGAAGTGTGAACGTGTGAATGAAAATGTATGGTTTTCTACTCTATCTACAGTTGAAGTTAATGAATTAAAAAAATATATAATGTTAATGTAGACTTTTTTTTTATTATTATTGACAAAAAATAAAATTTAAACTTTATTTACGCGTTTAAACATTTAAGGTACTGTTCTGTCAACTATACAATACCCCTTTGTAGATTTATTTCTTTACCTTGATATGTTTCTTTTTCGATTGATGAAATTTGAAATTAGAGAACTACTGTTGCCCTTTATTTGAGTAAAATCTTTAACAGCAGGCACCAAACGATCTGGTTAAACTTGTCCAGTTTTATATTGAGTATGTACAAAGCTTTGCCTATGTATCAAGTAGCGATTAACTAACAACATTCGTATCAAGTATTTGGCAATTCTAAAATCTAGAAATGCAAAGTTTTACAATATTATTTCAATATGTCGGTATTTTTCGAAAGATAAAGGCCATGAACATGATGAAGAAATAATAAATGAGGACTTGAATTGAAACTTATGTTACACGGGTGGACCCGTAAAGCAAAATTGTTCACAACGACTGATAGGGAGGGGTACATTACCGGTATTAAGAACAAACTCGAGTTAAATCAGTATTATTCAAAGCTTCTATGCATGTTTTCTATTTTATGGGCAATTCATTTGGATTGAAACGCTCTAGTTGAAGGCAAATAGGCACTGCTCCCGTTATTAAACACTATTAAATTGATCTTAAAGACAAGAACAACTGAATAAGTAGCATGCTTAAACGATCAACAACTACAGACATAGACAGGTTTAGACGAAGTTAAATTACTATCTTTTTTTTTTTATTTTAGAAAATGTGTTTGACCTTCATTCATTTTCCCAATAAATGCTTACATTATTAGGTCATCGTTCAATGGCGTCATTAAAACCGATTGATTGCGGGTACCTCATTCATAAAAAGCATACGAAGTTAGAGTATGATGGGCATGACTCAAACAAATACGGACGTTGTCGACAAGCTTTTATAAAATATATTTAGATTTGACGACGTTTGGAGAACGTCATATTAGCATTTCAATAACTTTAAGAATTATGCACACTTCGTATGTGTAAGATGACCACTTCTTGGCATGTTTTTAATAAAAGTCTAGATAAAATAAGGTCGATGAGATTGTAACTGAAAAACACAGATCCTTAATCAATTTGGATGTTGCATCTTGAATTTATTCAACATGTAATACTGTTCTTTTCTGCATTAAAATAATATGCAAATACATATTCATATAACGAGTGTTACGTTATGAAATATTTGACAGAACATTAATAGTTGCCATGATTATTTCTAAACTTACGTCATCTTTGCTTCTTTAAACTTCATCTTCTGTATTGTCATTCAATTGTTCTAGCAATAGAAGAATGATCAATGAATAGATAAAGTAGCTATTAGTCAAAATGTAATAGCAAATATACATAACTGTAAGGTGAAATAAAAAGGGACACCAAGAACTCGACTTGAAAACATATATCAGTTCTTCTCTTGGTAAAAATATTTGGAACATGACATCCTTATCTTATTGAATATTAAATGATTTGATGCTTCCATCGCCATTTGACGTCATATCAAAGGGATCCCATAGATGTTTTACATCTGCTGCTTATATTCGGGGTTGAGAACAAATGTGAACGACGTGGATATGATTTCTGCTTCCCAAATGAGATATTCCATTTCTGTGTGGCAACATTCTGGAAACTATTTAGATATAAGAAGATATGGTATGAGTGCCAAGGAAACAACTCTCCATCCAAGCCACAATTTGTAAAAGTAAACCAATATCAGTCAAAGTACGGTTTTCAACACGGAACCTTGGATCACACCGAACAGCAAGCTATAAAGGGCCCCAACGTATAAATTTGATTACATATAACCTGCGTCTAAAAAATCTATTAACCAATTCTTATATCATGGCTATGGTTTCCAAACATGAAAATATTTTAAATTAATGTTTCTGAGCAGAAATTTTACTTCAAAGAACGTCCCGGCATTTTTTCTACAAAAGTTTATCAGAAGATACTTAAGGTGGGTCGGTTGTCTTCCTCCATCTTAGACTTTGAAATACTAGATAACAATCGGTCTAGATCTTTCATGAAAAGTGCCGAGAGTAGAAAGTGATTCATTTGTTAGACTTTGCAAGTTTATACAGAAAATGATATGTTTTATCATACAAAATGTCATATTTACGGATGTATTTTACAAAAAAACCGGAATATGCCTGTTTGATTCAGTTTTTTTCAACTTTAAGGGCAACCACTCAATTGTAAAGGGAGATACTTCAGATAAAACGTAACTTTCACAATAGAATGTGTTAGGAAATATCCTATTTTATTATGTACCAGTAAAACGAACCCGGTGACCCCATTTTTTATTCTTCTTCAGGAAGCATATTATTAGAGCTATCTTCTCATATTTTATCTCAAATTATATGGTGAAGTTTTCGTTTTAGGACACAAAACTAGGTTTTCCCTGCATTATCTATACAAAATCTGACAATTTTGCAAAACCTGTAGCGTGAAAATAAGCCCGGTGACCCATATATATATATATTTAAAATTATAAAAAAGTTCTATGAATTTTAATTTAGACCCCCCAGCTACCTTAAGACCTTGTTAATTATTAATTATTCCGATTCAACTTCACCAATAATAAATGTTTAGGTACTGACGTTGTTAATCATCTTAATTGCGTGTTAAAGTGTTATTTCTGTCTTTGTTTTTTTTAAACCTCTACTGATTAATCCATTTATGGTAATATCCATTTTGCGTGAATCGGTCTTTATACATCCCGTCATAGCAATACAGTGACCGGTCATTTGTTGTAATCTTGTCGTTCCTTTTTTATTATGCGTTTTGTCTATAGAGTGTCTGAGTACCATTTTCATTTTCTTTTTTTTTACGCAGTAAATTGTTTTCACAATGATTAAGATCATAACACAATGTTGACAACTTTACTCTATGTTTTTGTTTGATGTTAGGTTTTTTCTAGATGTATTTCTTTTTGTATACATCTGATGAGTTAATCCCGTTTCGACTGATTTTTATAGTTCGTTCTTATGTTGTACTGTTACACCACTGTCCCAGTTTACGGGGAGGGTTGGGATTACGCTAACATGTTGAACCCCGCCACATTCTGTATGTATTTACCTGTCCCAAGTTAGAAGCCAGTTATTCAGTGGTTGCCGTTTGTTGCTGAATTACATATTTGTTTTTCATTTATTTTTCATTAATTAGGCTGTTAGTTTTCTCGTTTGAATTGTTCTACATTTGTGATTTCGGGGCCTTTTATAACTGACTATGTGATATGGGCTATGCTCATTGTTGAAGGCCGTATGGTGACCCATAGCTGTTATTTCTGTGTCACTAGGTCTCTTGTTGTACTAAATCTACTTGTTTAGTATTACCTTTATTTTTGGCCTTTTTACCTATCTGTTTGTTTTGCTCACACATAGTTTTTAATATAATAGAATTATATGCCACTGTCATACATGCGAGAGGTTTACCTAGTTATAAAAACCAGGTTTGTTCCATCATTTTCTACCTAAGAAAATGCCTGTACCAAATCAGGAATACGACAGTTATTTTCCATTTGTTTGATGTGTTTGGCCTCTTTATTTTGCCGTTTTGAATATTCCTTGCAATTCGGTATTTTTGATATTTTATTTTTGACTTAACATTTGAAATATGAATAACACTTGATATGACGATATATAAAAAAATGATAAAATTCATAACAATGACGTTGGTGTTGTGTTTTGATAACATTAAAAGTACAAATTCCGCTTCATCAGATTCGCATTATGAAAATTAACGCGTCTTTAATTATGCCCGAGACCAAAATAATTGATACCCAAACTCAAATTTAAACCATTAAGAGTTGATAAAACCAAGAAATGAGTGATCATTATTTAACTTTGTATTTGGTTTTTTTATGGTTTCATCATCTCTTCAACGTTTGAACTAGTTCATAAGTTTTTCTCGTTTCTCGTTTTTTAACAGATTATACCGATGGTTTTCCTGTTTGAATTGTTTTACACTAGTCATTTTGCGGCCCTTTATAGTTGCTGTTTGGTGCCAGCTCAGGCACCGTGTTGAAGGTCGTACTTTCCCCTATAATTGTTTACTTTTTACACCTTGTGACTTGGATGGAGAGTTGTCTCATAGAGAAAAGATCGTAATTTTTTTTTCATATTTTTCAAAAATGCAAATATCGCTTCTTTTGGTTTTATAAAAAATAATGCCTCGTTATTTGCAATTAGTCATTTTTAATACCTCCAAATAAGTTTTTCTTTCTTTTATAAAATATGAATAATATAAGGATAACGATACTTAAACTTTAGATTGTGTTGAATAGGAAATCAATTATATCTTGATCTTAATGGAAATAATAAACCGCCATTAGACTATATTTCTTTTGTCCATTAAAAAGACCAATCTCAGAAAGAAGATACTAACATATTTTTTGCTTTGTTTATTTTTCTTTTTATCAAAAATAATGGACTGTTATTAGCAATCAATTGTTGTAATTGCTTCCAGATAAGTTACTTTAAATATTTTTTTAATAAAATAGGGATAAAGATACCTTTTCTCCCCTCTGAATTGAATAGGAGTAAAATTATCTGTTTTTCTCATTAGAACTTATTTGAAACCATAACCTTTATTTAGTATATATTTTCTTGTTGGGATGTTCCGCGAAAAATATGATGAGTATATAGGGAAAATACTATTTATTTCTGTATTTCTTGAGAGTATATATTTCTTTGTTTTATTGAAAATTATTCCCTAAACAATTGCAATAATTGATAATGTAATTTCATTTTTAAAGTATTTTTGGCAAAAAAAGGAGATTTAAAAATCACGATAAACATCGTTTGTGCACTTATCTGGTTAGAAAAAAAATATGCCTTTATATTAATGTCATTCACCAGATTTTAATTCAGTTTTATCTGCATATTTCCCATCTCTTCTATTACCGCCAAATACTATTTCTGAAAAAAGTTGCTGAATAATTGATAATTAAACGTCGGTTTCCGTGCTTGAACGATTCGTTTTTTTCCGTGGTGTCATTTAATTTAGATGAAATGAAACTAAGATTCTGTATTTTGTATTAGATCAACATGTGACGTAATAAAATTAAATTCGTCAGGAAAGTCAATCCATTCGATCCGTCCAATCCGTGAAATATTTTTACTATAATTCTGACGTAGTTATAACGTGACTTTGACACGAAATTGACTGATCATTGACTGATCGTTGACTGCTGACTGAACGCTAAAACAGTAACACCCACGATTTGAAGTTCCGTAACATTATTTCTATCAAGTTATTCTTTTAGTATCCTGTGCACGTTATTGTGGAAGCTCGTGTCGTTATGAATGGTACATTTCATTTTGAATCGAAGGTTAATTTTAGAATGACGCAAGATTACTTGTAGCCAAGCAAAATAACGTATTATAATGAAACAACCATTTAAACTAATTTTTCTGGTGAATTTAATTTCACGAAAATATTAGAACAGCAAAATTTGAGAAAAATAACAACACCGTGACAATAAAAAATATACAGTGCACCAACCGGGTTTATTTTATAAATAGTATAAATATTTTTCTCTTAAGATTACATTAGTTTTCTGTTTTTTACAATTTAGAGGGCCAAATAGCGGGTTTGATCAAATTTTGTGTTTTATTCAATTCTTTCTTGTCTAAATCTGAATAATTGTCATTCGATCTCTAGTTGTGATTTGTTTTGAATTTAAAGACAAATTCCTCTATTGTTTTCGCCGCGTAATGAAAGCTAAATTTATTACGAGTTTTTACTCTTTTTCTAGAATGACAATCGTTTTGAGAGGTTAGAGAGAAAAAAGATTATTCACGTGTTCCTAAAATGGGAACATGTTTTAAGTTTCTGTTTTCCGGAAACAACTAAACAGTTTGTGAAACGTAAACATATGCACGTAAAAAAAATAAGGAAAACTATACATAAAAGCTAACACACAAATGTCCTGGAGGAATCTTTCTTTTTCTAATATATGAAGGTTTAAACAAACGTGTTGATGGAATGGGAAGTCGTTTTTATATTAACAAATTGCTCTGTAGTATAATGAATGTAAACAAAAGAAGATGTGGTATGATTGCCAATGAGACAACTCTCAGCAAGAGACCGAATGACACATAAATTAACAACTATAGGTCACCGTACGTCCTTCAACAATGAACAAAGCCCATAGTCAGCTATAAAAGGCCCTGAATTGACAAATGGAAACCAATTCAAACGAGAAAAAAAAAACGGCATAATTAATGTACAAAAAAATTAACTTAAAACAAATATGTTACACAGCAACTAATGACAACCACTGAATTACAGGCTCCTCACTTGGGACAGATAAATTCATACAGAATGTGGAGGGGTTAAACATGTTACCGGGATCCCAACCCTCTCCTAACCTGGAACAGTGGTCTACCAATACAACATATAAACGAACTATAGAAATCAGTTGAAAAAAGCTTAACTCATCAGATTGATACAAATAGAAATACATCTAACAAAAACAGAGTGGACGTGGACGGGTACTTGTACATCCCAACAACAACAAAATAAATTCCTTTAGTACAGATCTGTGAGTACCCGCAATTACTAACAACTAGTTCAAAGCCAATTACAACGAAAAACAAATCATGCATCTAAGACTAAATGATCAATCAGTACACATCCAATGGATTTAGTGGAAAGACGTCATAAACAGTCAGAGAAAAACATGACCTTGTGTGCAATGCCAAGATACAGGTATCGACAGATAGTAGATCCATTAAAGTGCATATGTATATAACAATAATATCTAAAATTGAGAATGGAAAACGGGAATATGTCAAAGAGACAACAACCCGACCACTAGTTTGCTTTTGATTTACTGATAACAAAATCAACCTTAATAGAAATAAACAAGAATGTGTCCATAGTACACGAATGCCCCACTTGCATTATCATTTTCTATGTTCAGTGGACCGTGAAATTGGGGTCAAAGCTTTAATTTGGAATTAAAATTAGAAAGATCATATCATAGGGAACATGTGTACTAAGTTTCAAGTTGATGTAACTTCAACTTCATCAAAAACTACCTTGACCAAAAACTTTAACCTGAAGCGAACGGACGCACAGACGGACGAACGAACGAACGGACGAACGAACGAACGAACGAACGAACGAACGAACGAACGAACGAACGAACGAACGAACGAACGAACGAACGAACGAACGAACGAACGAACGAACGGACGGACGAACGGACGAACGAACGAACGGACGAACGGAGGCACAGACCAGAAAACATAATGCGCCTCTACTATCGTAGGTGGGGCATAAAAACTAAATTAAAAGATCTAATAACAGTATTGAATTGGTAACCTTTTAGAATCCTTGTTTAAAGGATCGACAAATTTATCATGATCGTTTCTAAATTACCGGGCACAGCAAACAACATCTCCGTAAATATGAGGATGTGCTACCCCGTTTGAAATAAGTTTTCTATAGGTACAACCAAACTTCAAAACCAAATCTTTATATATACATGGAAGAATTTAGTAAAGGTTTTAAGCAATTTGTGGTAACAAAATCCCTGACTTAATAATTTACCAGTAATTCATTGATTACGTTCATGAAAGTAAAAAAAGTCACAACAGACACCGGCATGGCGAACGAGTTGTGAAATAAAAAAAACCGTAAGATAGTGCCAGAAAAACATCACCATCCAAAAATGAAAACAATTACAATAGGGAACAAAAAAATCGTCCCTTTTGTCGTAAATTTTAGTTTGGAGTTTCCTTTGTAAAGCTGAAATATCTAAATCTAGAAAAGGACAGTTATTACCGTTTGAATTTGATTTATTTAAAGTAGGTTCTTTCGAGGAAATTTCGGCAGTATATTTAAAAAATTTATGATTATTTAACGAAATATTATCATTATTTATCAATTAAATGCAATTCAGATGGGTTTTTACTGAGTTTGGTCATCAACTGATTCTTTACAGTACAATATAAGCCTGCTATTTAAGGGGCGCAATTAGTACCCATAGGAATACCTACAACCTGTCGATAAACTTTGTTGCCGAAACGCACATTACTATTATCAAGGAGAAAATTAACAGCTTCAATCATCTCATCACAGCTTCTGTAAGAATAACTAGCATATTTATCTTTCTTATTAGAGAAGAGGGCTTTAAATGAGTTGCAGCATATATTTGCATTCAGATTTACAAAACGACCATTTGATTAAACAGGAACACTTTTGTTTGATAAGATTGTGTGGACGTGTAGTGTAAAGAGTGTAAAAGTCAAAACTGTCTACAGAATAAAAAAGACCATCAAAAGCACGTTATTTAACTAGAACATCTAAATAATGTTTTACACTCCAAAAAAAGCTAATTTCACTATTTTCATATACTTTATTACAAAAGTGTATGAAAAGTTCTGTGAAAGTAGTTAAGGAACTAGTTAAAAGCACGGCAATATTAGTTGTAGACCAATCACTAGAGACCGAGATGAAACGATATTTTACTGTTTTTTTTTGTGTAGTTTAGGTAACCAATGCATAGTAGGGACCTTCAGATGTTCAAAACATGTCTTACGCTGTGATGTGGCTATGAAATGTTTGTTTACTATATGACTTGCTTTGGTGTATGTTTAACAGGCGTAAAATAAAAGAATATGGATTAACACAAGCAGTGCAGTAACCCAACGACACATACAATTTAAGGTACATATAAATTTGTAAGCAAACGGTCCGTAAATAACACTGACGTTGCGCACGGTATTGGTACGACTCAACGTTACTCGACGTTTCAAATAAAACGATGATTTTGACATGGTTCCAAATAACGTTTCAAACGTATGAGCTATTTTCTTTCATATGTTAAAATACTGTTTAAAGCGATCGTATAATTTACATTCTTCTAAAACATGCTAAAAAGTACTCATTTTACAGACTGAGATTTTTTAAGTTGTTTCACTATAAATGTTCATTTACTCAATCCGGGGTTGGAATTAATAAATGCACACTTTGTTATTTTCGTGTTTCTGGACGTTTTGTTGCATATTGTTTTTTACTCAGTTTGAATTCCATGTTTGTTAACTTTCATTCCCTTTGTTCACATCAAAAACGTGGTCTGGGCATTTATCTTGGTATTAATAAATTCCATTTAAATTTTTGTTTTGTTTATGAGTTGATGTGGTTTAATACAGTTAAAATGAATATCACCAGCGAAAAAACTGTTCAATTTAATATTAAATGAACAATGAATAAAAACTGTCTACTCAAACCATACAAAGGTTATACATATGATTATGTAAAATCACTCGTCATTTTCAGGGAATTATATATAATCACAAAAGATTTTAGTGATTATGCAAAATCCCTAAGAAAATCAGTGATCCTACATAATTCCCGATAATACAAATTCACTGTAACATATTTATATATTCAATACAACGTTAGCATATTTACTTGATCCCTTACAATTAATTTAGCATATTTCTGATCCGTCTATATTCATAACTGTTTCACTTTTACATCACTGTTTATTTTTTACGTAAAACAAATCTTCGTTGTTTAGAAAAGAGTTTCTTTTTGAAATATAAATACCCTTATACATGAAATCGATCTTTCCATCAGGATGTTCGTGCAACGCGTCGTTTTCGAGCCATTATTTTAGCATAAATTTATTTATCTAAACGCTAATTACCGCCATTTGTATATTCATGCTTATTTAGGATAACTAAAACAAGCGCATAACACAACAGAAATGAGTCAATATTTATAATTCTTTTACTTTTACATCAGTGTTTACCTTTTACTTGAACAAATCATTCGCTGTTTAAAAAATAATTTCTATTCGAGACATAAAAACTCTTATTAATGAAATCGAAATTTTCATCTAGATTTGCATACAACGCGACGTTCTCAATCCACCACTTTTACAAAACATGTCGGGGCTAAAATATAAATACCATCATTTGCATTTTACAACAAGCAAACAACAAAACAGCAACTAACTGGATTTGAATGCGGACTAACGTCTTTTGACGTGCTTTAAGAATTGACACAATGTATTCCCGCTAATTCAAATTTTAAACGCATCGTTTGCAATATCTCTTTCTCCTTAACGATGAACCGTCGTTTTTATTATCGTATTTTGTTAAATAACAGCCAATGCATATTCTTTTGAATGCTTATCGAGAAATATTTTTTTGTAAACTGGATTATTTTTAGGAATCTCCAAAAAAAAAAGCAGGAAAAGAATTATAACACTATCATTTGTTCCTCAAAATGAAATAATGTCAATAAAATAATTTCTACTAAAAACAAAGTTGACTAAACAAATAATTTTATTTTAGACTTTTTATAAAATATTTCATTGTTGACATCAATAAGTCCCGATTTTCAAATTCTACATCGAAAACGTTTACATCAAAAATGAGGTCAATGACCTTCAATTTTGTATAAGCCAATTCAAAGCATGTACTTATCTTAAATTAAAAAAAAATATTTAAAGATGATTTTATCGGTACATCTGAATAGAAGACTTTGCATCTAAGTCAGAACCACACTCAGACTAATCTATCTATAATAATTTGAGATAACCGAATAAGAATACTTACGGGTATTTTCGAAATTAGAATCTTTCGGGTTAGCATACACTGAAATATTTACAAAATATGTACATCAGCTATAATTAATGGTGAATTATTGCAAGTTCAATTAAAAATAGAAGTAACATAAATTCATTATGAAGATATCAACCCAAATAACAAAAAACAACCTAGGGCAATCGAATGCAACGGAATTTACAAAACTGGCATGTTTTTATGCATGCATCAACCACCATGCGAATCCACTCTCAGTCAAAAATACTGAATAAGACACAGGAGCATATACGTGATGTTGGATTCCGAATGAGTAAAAATGTACAACCGTAACGTAAACATTATAGATGTAAACGCAATATCATTGAACAGAAGTTATATTGCTGCATAGAAATTAGGAGTTGACAGTAAGAATGATGAAATAGTTATGTTTGTCTTAGATTATAGTTTGAATTTGTTATCACGACAAGATCAATTTATCAAACAGACCTTCTTGTTTCAGTATATTACTTGATGATTTCAAGTCTCATCGGATACATGAGACAAAAGACCACAATAACATGTTGGTTATTGTAATATCAAAAGATTTAATAATAAAATTACAGTGACAATGCAAGATGCCTTTTCTTGCTGTCATTGAAAAATAGTTGCATAGATTCAGCTTCATGTGTGTAAAGACAAAACCTGACAACAGGAACCAGAATTAGTACGCATTGGATTATCAGTTGCTTGTTTAAATATTTATCCTCTAAATTCAACAATGTGTTTTATAAAAAATTCCATCATATTGATGACATTTCTTTCTGTGTATTTGTTGTTAAAATAATTGTAGGTCTTCACACAGTATAACATTTTTCACGACCTAAGATGAAGAACTTGCATGAACGACTTCAATTTTGTAGAAAAATCATCATTAAATGAGTTGACAAAGTCGATTTTTCAGTTGTTTATGATACATTGCTGTTGTTGGACTTGGGCATCAAGTATACACACATTTAAAAAAAAGCGTGTATGGTGCAGGATAATTGATAACATCAATGCTGTAACTATATGTATTACTAGGTCGATACCTCATCTGAATGTCTGTTAGTTCAAGACAATCTTGTGTTGTAAATGGAAATACGGATTTGGTTTTGTTTACATTTGCTTATATAATTGAAGGAAAATAGTTTTAAAGTAATGTTAAGCTCTGATTTCTTGTCTTAGTTTAGCTTTATTTTTGTCCTATTCATTAATATTTGTTCTAAATATTTTTTATGGTATTTGATTTCCGAAATATTTTGATATTTGACATCACTGAAGAGTCATTGATTACCGTAATCGATATCTAATGAAGTTGGTATCATGAATGTTAAAGTTATAAATAACGTAGACAAAAAGTCAATATATTACTGTAAAACTGTCCTGATTGTTAGTACAAACTTCATAAGTTGAAGATTCATACCTTAACCAATTGTGGAGGATTCCTCATCACAAAAGTGTTAAACGGCAATTTCATGGAGCATACAGAACGATAATAACGATGACAATGTTGACTGCTGTACCCCTATTTTTGACATTTTTACTCTTTGAGTATGTTTGTTTTGTTCACGCATCGTTGACAATGTAATGGAATTTGATGCGACTGTCATACAAGTGAGAGGTTTAGCTAGCTATAAAACCAGGTTCAATCCACCATTTTCTACATTAGAAAATGCCTGTACCAAGTCAGGAATATGACAGTTGTTATCCATTCGTTTGATGTGTTTGGACTTTTGATTTTGCCTTTTGATTTTGGACATTCCGTTTTGAATTTCCCTCGGAGTTCAGTATTTTTGTGTTTTTACTTTTTATGAGATTTCAAATATTAAATAGGAATTTCTCGGTCTTAAATGTCCTTCTGTTAACTATTTTTTTGTCCCAAGGTTGTTTTGAAATATGCAAGGAACACATCTGTTAAAGTTTTAAAAACTCATATTGACGCGAAATATCCATTATGATGAAGACTTTTAACGCTAAAATACCCGAAAAGAAATAAGGGTCTTTAACAACAGCTGTCATTTATAAAGCATGTCAACAAGTATTCCACTACAAGCCATAGACATATCCCTTTGGATAAATAAATATGGAAGATAAAATTACTTACACTCAATTTCTTAAACGACAAGGTATGGGAATATGTAGTTGGTCTAGGCTAGCTGTTTAAATTGCAATAAATAGTATACTCATTGGAGTTTCATGCTTTATGCGTTTTGATACCTAAAAATTCTGTATTGTCAATTAGAGAGATCAGACTGAAATTACTAAATAATGCAATATTTCTAAATGAATTTTTGTAATAAACTTTCCTGTATATTATAATATAAAAGTGTTCTAGAAATTGTATATACCAACCTATGAGAAAGCATATCACAAACAACATTGCCATCACGATCCCAAACATTATAAAATATTGTTTTCCTACAACATAAAAAATAATGGAAAAAGGATTTTGGGTAAATGCTAACGAAACAACATCCACATATGATACGAAGATTCACACAAAAAAGGTCAATGTTTAGCTTTTGATCTACCAAAACTGATCGCTTCTCATTAAAGTTGATCTATATTGAAATATTGTTTTATAAAAGTCATTATTATTTGTTTCTGATATATACAAACAAATCTTGTTTAGGGCAATAGCTCCACCCAATTCAGAGGTAAGGTCAAAGTATATGTTCTTCAGAATATTTACATATATCTACATAAAGCGGAATGTTAGCATTCATATCGGTAATTGAAGAGAAAGTATGAAATTATCTTCTCATAGGTTTGATGTTTTTTTTTCTCCATTATTTAGGAAACTATATGTTTGTAAAGTGCAATTTTGGATGTTGCATCCGATTAATTTTATACGAGGAATACCACAGACCACACTAAAGTATCTGCATTGCGACACATAGGAATCATAAGAGACGGATTTGAAGGACCTATATCAAAGATATGTTTTCAAATATTATATAAATGAACTTTTGTTTTGTGTCCAGCCACAATATTGATATGTTCATAAAGAGCTTGTTGATATATCATTCAAGGCATCCAACCTTGTCTATTATTAGAGTTTCACACATGTACGAAGTCATGCATAACGATTTGAGAATTTAATTACATCGTCAGTTCGTAACATCAAATCCTTTTGTCTCAAAAGATCAAAAAGAAAAAAAATATATCCTTGGCCTATATCACAACTGCCATAGATAAAGGTATGAGATAATTTAACTGGCTGTGAGATGTCACATAATGACCTTGTTTGTTCAATGCAAGGCATTTACAAGATATATAGTGCTTGACATTGCCTAACATAAGTTTTATTTTAGCAAACCTGTACAGTTTTGTTCATCTATTCCACTAATGTAGGGTAACAGGAAAACAACAGAACACAACAACAAAATTATCATTGACTTTGCACGATCTGAAATGAAAATTAAGTAAGTAAAATGAATAAAACTAAAGCTTATACAAAATGCGATGATTACTTTCCATTTCTATGTAGTAACATTCCAGCAGCGCCTGCATACCGGGTATATATCTCCCAATTGATACGATATTCCCGAGCTTGTATTTCCTATCATGATCTCCTTGATAGAGGGTTGCTGCTCACAAGGAAGCTATTTCCAAATTGTGAAGTTGAAATCATTCCTTCGTAAATTTTACGGACGACATCACGAGTTGGTTGACCGTAATGTAATAATCGTTTCACAGATGATATCGGATATGTTCCGTATTTCGTAACTAAAATCCTGTTCCCTTTTCACAAATGTGACCTACCGAATTGGACTAATTACCGGAATTGTAATAACATGAGCTATACGACGGGTGCCACATGTGGAGCAGGATCTGCGTACCCTTCCGGAGCATCTGACATCACCACCAGTTTGTGGTGGGGTTCGTGTTGCTTAGTCTTTAGTTTTCTATGTTGTGTCTTATGTACTATTATTTGTCTGCTTGTGTTTTTCTTTTTCAGCCATGGCGTTGTCAGTTTATTTTCTATCTATGAGTTTGAATGTCACTCTTGTATCTTTCGCCCCTCTTTTACTACCATTTGATCGTGATATCACCATGTTTTCCCTTTTCATACTGATACACTAATTCTATCAAAGTATATCATCCAGTTACATTGGGAATTTCTAATGTGTTTGCCTCACTTTGGTGTGGATGTTTTAACTGCATCTATTAGATTTGAACATCAGTGAACTACAATTGCCTCTTCTTTATATTGGTTTATACTTATAATGATACATCGATATCTTAGAATTATCTTTCAAAAAATTGCCATAATAATACCCACTCTTTAAATAAACATTCGGTTTTCAAAAAAGGCTTATACATGTTAATTAATTTGTGCAACAATTGGTGGCTATTTTGTCTCTGAGTGTATATTCCCCTCAGGAGTCAGTACCTCTCTATTAACGTACATATTATTGATTTTGAAATTTCTAGCAAGTGCATATTCATAAAAAAAAACTGTTGGAAAACTAAGATATGTACTTGCTTTATATGATTTTACATACTATGACATACTATTTGCAATAATTATCTTTTTTAAATGTCTTTAACATAAAATATAGTTTTGTATTTCCTTTGTAATTTTGATAGTTGAAAATGTGCATCTGATATACCCCATGAGGTGTTCAGTACCATCATTAATATTAATATGATTTACTACATACAACGACTACCTCACATATGATAGCATACCATATGAGTATTTATATTTAATCGTTATAGATTTTCTTTTAACTATCTTTTCTCTACAGGAACGTTCAGCACCTAAAATGTTAAAAGTAGTTGATATTACGGCAGAAATGATAAAACTGTACTTGACATATTATTATCATTAAGTAGTGTATCATGAAAATCGATGAGGCTCTTGATTATTTAAATTATTTTAAGTAAACAGTGTAATTATCTTAAACCATTATGTTTTATATTTTTTTTTGGTTTAAATGTCCTTCATAGTATTGTCATCATTCACTGTTTTATTTATTTACTTCTTTCGTTTGTGTGCTTGTTTTTTTCTCTCTTTACAAATAGATTTATATAATAACCAGAACTCATAATCTATTTGAAGTCAAATTAAAATATTTAGGAAATACGAAATTCTCCTAACCTCTATTCTGTTTTTTCGCTCTTTCACTACTCATTTCGTTCAAACTGTCTGTATATATGTCTGTATGTATGTATGTATGTGTGTGTGTGTGTGTGTGTGTGTATGTATGTATGTATGTATGTGTGTGTGTATATGTGTGTGTAGGTATGTAGGTAGGTAGGTAGGTAGGTAGGTAGGTAGGTAGGTAGGTAGGTAGGTAGGTAGGTAGGTAGGTAGGTAGGTAGGTAGGTAGGTAGGTAGGTAAGTAGGTAGGTAGGTAGGTAGGTAGGTAGGTATATGTAGGTATGAATGTATACAGGAGTATATGCATATATATATTTATTGTTGTAGAAGGGTCTAACACAGCACAAACAACATTTTCCAAAAGACCAAAAAAGTGAAAAAGTATATTTAAACAAAACGCATTTGACTAACAGGTCGAACAACTGATGTTCTTTAACCCTGCTGACTGCCATTGGCGATTGCCAAATAAAATTGATCACAAGATGTAACAAAATGGATCTTAATATAAATTTAATACTAAACAGAAAAAATTTAACATGTGGCCACGATGTTATGCCACAAACATACGGTGTCAATATTTTTTTATTACAGATCCGGATTTCGACAATAAATGTCTCTTCAGTGATGTTGGGGATCAAAACGGTATTTGAAAGGCCATATAAAAAGTACCCTCATTTTTAGAACGACTCTTGAATTTTAAGAGTCAATATAGGATGAACGGATCATATAAACCGGAGGGAAAATATGATACAAGCCCAAACGAAAAAATATAAACGAGTCTAAATTGAAAACTACGTTCAAACCTATGTTTGCGTTGGATAAAAATTGTATATACAAATATATGTAAGCACATACATTTATTCCAGATATAAAGGATAACACAGAATATGAATATGCAAGATGCACCAATTGCTGTCCATTCTAAAAATTCATCTGAACAGTTATCTGAAATATGAGAAAGTAATTATGAAACATCAAATGAATTCAAATGTATGATTATAACTTCACATTAGATCATTTTTCCTGGTAAAAAAACTATTTTTTTGCAAACTGACTAACACCTGAGTAAAACTGGTCAAAATACATGTTTTTTTCTATTTTTACGTATTTATATTGTCGTTATTGTTCTTTTGTTTATTTAAGCTGATAGTATGCTTGATTTTCTCTAAGATTTTCAACGCACCGTTTGAACGTTGTTCACTACCGAACTTTCACAGATTTATATTTAATATTGTCTAAACCAAATGAGGAATAAGTTGTCCAATTAACTACAATATAGCACACTACCATGGTAGGTATAATGTCTGGCTGAGATCGTGTTTTTTCCGGCTGAATTGGGACTCTTTTTTCGAGTGTAGATCAGGTTTTGTCGAATGATATTACATGAGATTAGATTGATTTACTGCTATTTCGCGAGTATAATAGTTTTTGTCGTGACGGTTTATCTTATTCTGAATGCTATACATGTTTTGAACACTAACGACGCACAATTATTTTAGAGTTCATTAACAATTCAGTGTTTTATAGGTTGCATTTCTGTAAATATTGACAATGCAATTTCCCATAGGAACTCCTTTTACGGCTAAAACTTTACCACTTTTACTATGACGTTTTGAAAAAAATCTTATCCTAGAATTGAAAGTTCATATGCACCACAATTTTTTCAAAGGTCAAAATATAGAGCTGTGCGGCATATTTTCAACGTTTATATGCCCTGAACTTTTCAGAGTGTAAACTTACACTAATTTTCTTAACTACCCCTACCTCGAATGAAAGGTTACCACAGATTTCAATGTAAACAATATGCACGTGTTTATTTACTGGTAACATTCCCAAGTTCTGTCTCTGCGATATGGAACACAGAGAGCATAACTGGGAACCAGTATGTAAACAAAATTAATTTTCTATGAATATTCAATTACTTCCCAAAAGAGGCGTGTTTTGAGAAACAGCTGTATTTACAAAGTGCAACCTATAGTGTTTTTCGAGAGCAACATTTAAAACTACGGGGTTTTTCAACAAATGGTCCGTGCTTATTGAAAAAAATATGAATAAGAAAGCAGTAAACAGTTTATAAAGGTTTGTTGTAAATCATGTCAGTTACGAATTACTGACTACTGAGTTGATGATAAACGCGGGACTTGTCCAATACAATTAATAAACAACGAAATAAATAATCTGTAAGCTTAATACGATTCTTTAGAAATAATTAAAAAAACCCGAAATGTGTATTTAATATGTGTACACCTTACATATATACGTTTTCAGTTTTTATTCTTTTAATTTCTGATGAACATTAAGCTATGATGGTGCTTTATTTCTATGTGACCAAGCAAACCATATGCTTGATCAGACTCCTATTCACATTTGAACATTGTTCTGTATTTCAATTTCTAGAACGATAAGACATTTAACCATCAAGAAAAATAGTAAATGGATTATTTAGAATATATTTTCTGTTAAAAAAACACATGTACCCGTTTACACACTATGTGTACGTAAGTCGCAATCAAACATTTCATAGCTCACATAGAGATTGTTAACATCGCAATATTTACTGTATGAAATCAATATCGGTACACTAGCATGACGAATTTTGAAAACATATGAAAGATGCCTTTTTTGTGAAATGTACGTGCTAATACAGCATTATCTAACTGGTTTAATTCATGCTTAAAAAAAAACTTGTTTTGAACCGTTTTATTGTTTTTTTAAACGTTAATGCACCGATATATTATATTCAAAGTCGTAATAGTTTTGTTCTTTTTCACTCGATAAAACAAGGACGGACTCGAAAAAAAAGGACTGCTCTCGAAAAAAATGAGTACATATAAAACTGAATTTACTTTTAAAATGTTATTTACAATGCAAAAACAAGAATGTTTGTAAAGAGTCTGTATATCCAAGTATATACAGATTGCATTGGTATGTGTATAAAAATGGCTTTTATCTATATTTTTACCAAAAGCATTGTAAGGCTAAATTAAACTTTTTTTAAACAAAATAATGTAGGGTTCATACTAGCTATTTCATCACAAATATCAGTTTACCTTCTATGATCTTGTTAATTATGTTCGAACATCTGTTATTTACGTCTTACCAGAAAGGAAAGATGTTTGTTTACATTTTTAACATACATGTATACACCCAATAAAACATGGTAACACTCGAAAAAAACACGATCCTAGCCGGGTACTATACTCACTGTAATTACTACAATTTATTCAATTAACGTCGAAGTTAACATAAAGAACATTTCCAATGCATCGCAATCAATTATTTTCTTAGAACACTTTATAATTTCCAATAATCAAACGTTCGACTGAAAATATAGTTCGAAATTAGAGGTTTAACTAATCGAGTGTATCCGAGAAAGGATGTTTCACTGTTTATTTCCGATGTAATGACCCTATGAGTGAATCAATATAACTACCAAAACATGCAATCCTTAATGACCTGAAAACAGGATCGTAACCATATCCTTTCCGAATAAGTCTGTTTAAAGGTTTGGTTAGCTTTTAGGTGAATGCTGTCATTTTTGTGCTTTGTAAAGAATATTACCATAAAATATTTCATGTAAAATACCTGAACGTATAAGATGTCTGATTGTTGATTTATATTTACGAATGATGTCCTTGTACCGATGATAAGATTTAGTAAATTTTATGACTAGTTTGTGATATGGAAAACCCTGGTGTAATATTTTTTTAGTAATACAGAGATTGCTTTTGAAATGTATATATTTTACAATAACAGAAGGCAAAACGTACCGAATTTGAGTATCTCCTTTTGTGACACTACAAAAAAGAAATAATATTCAAATTTTCTATATGCATAACGTGTTTTCATATCTGACACAAAATCTGAAAGGCCAGATTTTTATACATTATAAAGTTTAATCGTGAATATTATGAAAGATTCAACTCAAAAGTAATTGCACTTTAAAAAAAAAAACACGATTCAATTTCTACCATATTATTCATCTGTTATATTAAATTACGGCAAATTCATGTCAGAACAACATTGTGTTTTCAATTTGTAATTTGACAATCATACCATAGTCACGGAGCTTCGTTTATTAATTATTTAAGTCATCAATTGGCACGATTTACCTTGTTTTAATACGGTTATATTGACGATTGCCTCATCTCTCTTTGTTCCATGAAGACATTTCCATTGTCCATTTAGACTGTCATCAATATGCCTTTGAAGGATAAGAAATGTAGTATTTGTCCTGAGATCTTGCATCATTGTGTTATTGTGCATTGGATGACATGACGTCGTAGGAATTGGCATCGAGCAATAGCCTTCTTCATCCTGTGTCGGATTGTAGAATTCCACATTCCAAGACAAGTGATTCACTTTACATTGGAAGGTTATGTTTTCTCTTTCAATGTTCCAAGTCAAGCATATATTTATGTTACATGAACCAGTAACTGAGAGAAAAATTAAATTAAAAAAATAAGATAATAATATGTCATTAGGAGTTTAACCATGAAAACAAGAACCTTTTGTAAATTGTTTTCAGATGAAACCAATTCAATGTTTCCTGTTCAGTCGGTACTGGGAGTATTTTAAGTAGCAAAAGTATATGTCTTTGTGAATAAGATTTAAAAACATAAAAGCTATATTGATATGCATGTGGAAATTTTGTGTATAAAATATAGAATGAATACAAAAATGAAAAAAAATACTTCTTTTCTATCTTGAGAAATGAGGTGCGGATTCAAAACGAAACGATGTATTTCTTGCTGTTTGAAGATAACCCCTGATTGTATACTCACTGTAGCAAAACGCAAATCACAAGGAGCTAAGAGAAAAATCTGAATGTGATAAGATTTAATGGTAATATGAATATTACTGTAAATACAGTGCACACTAACATTGCTTTAATTTTTTGAATTGGTTGCAAGGAAAATTTACTACTGTAACTTTGATTTATTTTATTCCTTTATAAATCAACAAATTTTGATATACATGTAGTACTAACCTGATAAATGCTTTATGATAATAATAATCACAATAGCCTGTGTAAAAACACCGAAAACTGCCATTTTGTTCGGTCGTTGGAGTAAAATTGATCATTACAATGATCATTTTATTAGATAATAAAAACTGATAAAAAGATAAATCTTACATTGAATAAATATATGCTAAGTTTATCTACACCATATGTAAATAATAACAATCGAACTGGCGTGTTTGCGTTATAATCATTTTTTTTTCTACAATGAAAGAGTTACTTTATATATCAATCTTCATACAAGAGGTAAGACAAGTTTCTGAAGTATGTTATATATCGTTTATCTTAAATGTGCTTCCAACTAAAATTTAACATATTCTATGTCTTCGAAACAATAGAGGGATATATACAACGTAAATGTTACTGTCTTAAAATTGAGTGAGTAATTGTATGTCTGGCTTTGACAACATATGGTCTTTATAGGGAAATGGACTGATTTTTGACCGTGTAGAAATGGTTCAACCCTACAGCAATATGTGCTCATACAAAATATGACTATCTGGGCTATGTGTTGTTCGTTGATTGTGTGTCTGTTTTCACCTACGTCTTGTCAGTTGAGTCGGATATATATAGTTATGATATACTGTCTACTGATTTTGGTAATTTATGTCATCATTTCGAAATATTCAAAACAAAAACAGGTAACGAAAATGATCATCGAATTGATTTGACATATAAAAAAACCCACATCCGATCAGGCAACTATAATAATTAGGTAAGGATTGAATTGAGCATCACCACGTGTTGCCAATGCGATACGGTTATTCTAATATGTGATGTGTATTTTGTTTTAAATCTCTGTCCACCACGTGGGACAAATTTTCTTTGAAATTCTAAGTTGCAATATTGACCTGAGTTTGAACATAATCAATATATTTTATTAACGGATTTGAATATCAATTGACTTGTAAACACGTCTACAAGTAGACGGTACATGCACATATTGTCATAAGATAATTTGCCGTTTTGGTCTATAAAAATAACAAGATGTGGTATGTGTGCGAATAAGACAACTTGCCAACAGAGAACAAATGATGTAGAAGTAAGCGAATATATGGTCTTCAACAATGAGCAAATCACATACCGCAAAACGATCTTTAAAATGACAAAGGTTAAACAAGAAACTAACGGCCTTATGTACAAAACAATAGATGAATCACAAAAATGATATACAGTAACACCCGATAACCACTGGAATACAGAATATAGCGGAATTAAACATTTAAACAACAACAAAAACACAAAAGACAAAAAGAACAGGCCTGAGAGTTCTCGCAGGTATCGTTCAACGCGGAAAGCACCATATTTTCTTAAAGCGCACATACAACATATCAACATGATAAATATATATATTATCATGATTATGAGGTTTTCAGTTTACTTGTACTCTTTTTCCACTTCAATTCCATGACTACATTTTGATAGTAGAAAAGTTCTTTTTACACTTTATCAATCAATATAAATTTTGAAAAAGCACCAAAACTGTTTTTATTTTACCAACATTTTTTTTTAAACTTTTGCAATATAATTTGTTTAAACAGATTGTGTTAGCAAATAGAACTAATTTGAAATGTGATAATTTCGGAAGATAAAACAAATATCAACACACATGCTATCAGTTCCATAACAAGTGTATAATAGATAATGTTGTGTACCTATGATAGATAAAATAACAGTTGGCGACAGATATGAAATAACTGTCCTTTTAACATATTATAAGTTTTTAAGAACACTAGGTCGATACCAATGTTAGTGGACATTTCGTGTCCGAGGGAAGCATACGTTAAGTAGTTAGCACTTTTGTGTTGACATATCATTGACATTTACATACATGTTGAACTTGGTGGATTAACATTTAAGCAGACAGTCGGTATTCAAATGGGTACCAATTGTGTACAACTACAGATCGAATTATTTTTATACTCGTATAAAGCATAATTCAAACAGAACCTTCTAACGGGTAAAGACAGGCATCTTGCAAAACTTCACTTTCAGATATATTGATGACGTTCTGTCATTCAATAAACCACATTTTAATACGTGCTTGCATCTCATATATCCTAGTTAACTTAATATCAAGACAAAAAAATGTCTGCTCCATATTTTGATATTTTGATCGATATTGACAAAGATGGACGACGTCAAATAAAGTTATATGAGAATTTCAACATTCAATTTCAATTATAAACGTCCTATTTACAAGCAGTAACATACCTTCTGCTCTATTGAATGACGTTTACATATCTCAGTAAATACATTACGCTCGTATTTGCACACTGTAATGACTCCTTAACAAGTTTGTGCTTTTTACACAAAAACTGTTCCAACAAAGTAATGAAAAAAAAAACGACTGAAATCGACACTTCATAAGTTTTACGGTCACGATCACGATTAGTTGAACGAAACAAAGGTGTCTGCGTCTCAACTAACCAGTGAAATGATTTGGTGGTCTTAAATCATGAGATACCGATTGTTACATTACATATTGACTGATTATGAATTCACTTGGCTTGTGATGTTTGCATTGTAGGAGACGCTATCGAAGCATCCGGCCTAGTTCTTTGTTAAAAAGTCTTCAACATTTTGCAAATTCCTAGTCCTATCTTTCATGGAAAGATATATCAAACTTAAAAAAATAGCTCAGACCAACAATCAGGAAAGACAAGATAAGTCATAAGAATATGTCAAATGTTAAGAGTCAGTTTTTTTTTTCAAATACAACTTTCAAAGTGCCAATTTTAACCATTTTTCACAGCTTCAAAAGTTTGATAGTTTAAAGAAATTTAGTCTGATTGCCTGCTTTAATGAATTTGTATGGTGTATTTCCTTTAGAACACAACCAAAGTTATTTCTTTATATGAAGATGTTTTTGGACCAGATACAAATCCTTACAAAAAAACTCATGGTGGCTCTTGCATGTGGCAATTGTCGTTTGAAGAAAGATCTATTGAAATTTAGCCAAAAAGTTTTTTTGATAAGAGTGCACAATTATGAAATCATAATGACATCATTAGTGTTCTTATGCGTAAGAATCTGTTGATTGTTTTTTTGTCTGGTAGTTTTATGTATTTTGTAATGTTAACCCTTCGTAAATATACTCCTTTAACTGTTACCAAGAGCTAACAAGTCAATTTTTATTAGCGTTTTACCTGCAATTCCAACAAATATATCCTGATTTAAAAAAATAAATACGTATAATTTGGAGACATTTTTGGCGAAGTATACAGGATATCAAACAAATTTCCAATTTTCCCAACTAAGGAGGCTCGAGGGTATAACATTGAAATTACAGTTTATCCTTATAATTTGTTGATTGAAATTTCTTTATATATCGATTAAAAAACGTGCAATAGGAATAAGGGGTCACCGACCATCTAAGCAAGTTACTGACTGCTAAAAAATTGGGTTTTCCTCATAATTCGTACACTTTTTACAAAGACTAATAGGGAAAATTGAGCCTGCGTTACTTTTATACTAAACAATTAAGAGAACAAAATGACAGATTTCCATTAAACATTTTGTTCGAGGAAAATTATACGCGAAGTTCAGAAAAAATTAAAAACATAGTTGGGGTTCGACCTTTTGAGAGAGATAAATCACTAAAAGTGTGAACCAAAGTTTACAGATTTACTTTTACATTATGTAAAACAAGTGGTGGATTGAGGTGGATCTTATTGATAACATATATCATTTGTCAAAGTTGTTAAAATAGTGAAACTTGGATTGCAGGGAACATTCTAGATCATATGAACACAGAATACAAAATATTTAGAGGGAACAGTACCAAAATTTAACTTTTATAGATTATGACCCACTCGTTAAAATGCTTCTAAATATACCTAATGTCAATAAGGACCAGTTATTAAAAGATGTACTAGTCTACTACATATAGATGATTAGATAGTTAAAAAAATGACCCCCCCCCCCCCCACTTCTCCTTTAAGTCTAATATGAGAAACCTCAAACATTAACTCCAAAGAAAAATAAAAAAGGTGCATAAGGGCTTTTGGAATTATGATTCCCCGATGACTTCATGACTATTGTCACACTTTCTTGATGTTTGTTCAATAGTTAAAGATTTAGATTAATAAGTAGTCTGTGCCTGTCCAGATTCAGGAGCCTTTAATTCAGTGGTCGTCGTTTGTTGCGTATAAAATGAATATATGAGATAGTTGAACATGAAACACTAGCCATTTAAAAACACTATTCACAACAACACCACTACTGTGGCTTTCAACAATGGAAGCACCCAAACCATGCATGTAGTAAACATCATTTGTACACATCATTCTGTCAATTTATTCATTTTATGTTTTTGAAATAACATAAGGCTCAATGGTGTTTTAGATTTGTATTTAACAAGAAAATGTGTTTTTAATACACAGGATGCCCGCCGTTAAATGTATGTCACACGTTTAATGTTTAATCCTTTGGACATTAATGTGGACCAATTTGAAAACCGTGCCCAAAATCAAAAAACTATATTTGATGAAATCAAACAACTATATTTGATGAAATCAAACAAAGTTTAATTTTGGAACCTTTGGATCTCAATGTGAACCAATTTAAAAACGGGGCTCCAAATCCAAGGTACACGGTTAAATTCAAGACTGAATTAAACCCCATTGAAATTGTTCAAGAAATAAGTAATTTATACAAAGATCTAAAAATTCTGCTGTCATATAAATACAAGTAGCATGGTTAGATTTGCATCAAGCCAACTTTACAGGCTTATTCCATTCATATAACCCTATAACTTTTTATAGTACACCAATGTTTTTTACCCTGTTCTGCATATATCCCCCCTCCTTTTACACAGTTTTTAACATTATACTCATAATTAATGTTTATCAAAAACAATAATTTAAAAATACAATTTATTTTGTTAAATACAACTAGTTAGACAGTAGGAAAAGTGTATTTGTCCTAGCTGCCTACTTTATTTGCCTAAGAAACATAATTGGAAACGAATGGATCATTCTTACACCCACCAGAAATAGTGGTACTTTTTTGCAATGCATCTGGTTAAAATTGATTTGAAAAAAAAAAGAACCAGCAGATACAATGTCCAATATTTTCCAATGGGTTGCTATGTTAGCTTTGACCTTCACTAATGGTAAAAAGCTTGTATTTTGTACAAGTTTCAGTAATTTTGAGAATTTAAAGGACAACAGCTTTAATTTGACTCAATCAAACAATTATATTTCTCATCAAATCTTTTCACTGCATTCAATACTGTCGATACAGATGTCTGTTAATTTTGGGTGAAATTAGGGAAAGAGTTTTAAGGCCAACATGTTCTTTTTTTTTATTTTGTGAAAAACAAAGTCTGCATTAGCATACATGTATATTATACTTATTGTATCATGATAAATATGTGTTATTCCCTAAATCACCCAAAATGATTTTCAATCATACATGGCCCAAGAACAATTTTATACTCATGTGGTATGATCAGGGTTTCCGCTGGCGGTCGCCATTTTCGACATTTGCAAACAAATAATAATTGTGGCGATAAAAATTTGTCATTTGCGAAAGAATTTGACGAAAGAAATATATATAGCGATTTATTTTCCTCCATCTTGTTTATTTACTTTTTTTTTCGAATTCTCGGACTTTACCCGATCAGACAATACTCGGAATTCACCTTGACCTCATTAAGATTTGGACAGAAAATCAATAATCGGCTGATTGCGTTTATAGCTATCGACAACACAGGACTAATTAATAAAGGTGTTGATTGAATTGTTTGACAAAATGATAAGGTTAAATGGCTTCCGCTAAATGTCATACAGAATTTATTCACCACTTTGCGACGCACGTGTTTGAAGCAAACTTTTGACGTCTCTTTTCTTTTTAAAGATAGCTGCTGTTGTGACGAAAAATGTTCAAGAGCAAGAAAAATCTCCGATTTAAAACTTTAATTATCCTTTGAATTTAATATAGGTAAGTTATTAAGGAGACTACTTTAAAGTCGTTTGAGTGACACACGTCTTTCAAGCATAGTTTTACGTCTCAACTTTTTCATTTACGATGGCCAAGAAAAGAAAACTGTCGTTATGAAGAAATCTATCCAAAAGCTTGGGAACAACCCCACGAATGAGAGTAACTCAAAGTGGCACCTCAGTATTTTTCTTTTAAAGAAACTTTCCCTACGAACTATACTGGTATTATATGATCAAAACATGTCCATTAATTTTGTTATATTCCAGGACTAATATCTCTATATTATTAAAAGTATAGTGGTCCCCTCATTTAGAAAAGTTGTTTAAAGTACAATGAATATTTTTCCCTTCTAAGTTAAAATATTTTTTTTGGTTTTAAAGTGATTAGTGTTTACTCATTAAAATGGAGACTCTAAAATAAGTTTGAGAGAATAATCATAGACACAACGGGACAAAATCATCTTATTTAAGGGAGGAGGGGGGTGGGGGGGGGTAGAAAAAAGGTAAATTTTAAACGAAAAATATATATTTATGTTACTTGGCGAAAAAAATAATTGACGCAGAGGAAACCCTGGGTATGATACTTATAATTTTGTTTTCCATTTAAAGTACATTAAATGTATGTGGAAGAATTATTCAAACTGAAAAACCTTAAAAAAATTAATTGGTAGGAAATTTTACATTTAAATGTAAAGCCACCTTCATTTGAAAACCTCTTATATCATAATAAAACTTGAATGATTGTTTAAATACATGCTACATTATATATAAGGGCATGTAAATATAGAAAATGGTTGCAATGTTTAATTGTTTTTATCCCATATCTTGATAGTTGAAATTATTAGATTTATGTCAAAATTAATAATGCATAGTGCATTTCTTTTAGACAATAAATGAAAAAAATCACAATTTTAATTTGATTTTAACAGTATAGTGTAGTGTACTCTATGTACTTTAAGAAAACGACTTTATCAAAATTTTAGAATTGTCTACCAGCTCTTATCTCAAAATATTGACAATATGATGTTAAGGGGGTTTATAATTCAATTAAAAATTTCCATACATACTAAATTTTGCTTTTTTCTAACTGGACCAAAATCACTACTTTATCTCAAAATATGACCCAAATTGTTTTACATATTATTTGATCCCTCTAATTATTATGATTTAAACCAGGGTTCTCACTAATGCGAGTCCATGAGTCATGGTTTCATAAACATTTGCCTCGACTAATTATGTTAAAGATGCATCAAGATTGTAAATTAAATGTCACAAATACATGTACATATATATTATCATTTTATACCACAATAAAGATAACACAATCTAAATTTGATGTCATTTCCTTGATCTATTTGATCATATGAACTCAAATTTTATAGTAATTAAATTTCATCTTTCTACTGTTGGACTTTTGGTTTTAAATATAAGTACCCTGTTGAAACACCAATCTATCAAAATAGAAAGTTATGTGGTAAACAATACTGCTTGCATTTGATTTATGAGTTACACAAGGACCCTATATCATTATTATGCAGAATCATTGTATAATGGCATTTAAAATGTAGAAATAGGGAAAGATCACAAACTTTTACTACCCATATGTTTGTACATGTATGTACAAATTTATTTTAAACATGTTTATGAAATCTGTATAATGGCCTGGTTTATTGACTGGTTCACTACATATTCTCTTTGTTGTTTCATGTTCAAATTGGCTGTTTTTAATGTTCAATTATAGTATAGTAATTTAAATGTATATGCATATATATTAAAAATGTAAAAAGTAAAATAACAAAAATACCGAACTCCAAGGAAAATTCAAATCGTAAAGTCCCTTATAAAATAGCAAAATCAAAAGCTCAAACAATGATCCGAGCACATATGATATCATTGTACAACATCAAATTTAAACCCGCGAGCCCCCTTAAAGCCCGAGTGTTTCCATTTGTATGTGCACACTCTTCCGACTCTATTATTCATGAACAAGACAGCAGTTAACAAAACTAAATATATGTCAATGATAGTTTTAAATGGGAATATTAATACTCTATGTGTATTTATTCTGATGTTGTTTAACTAAGACATGGAGTACCAGAGTTTGTGGTACCTGCTTTACTGAACTTGCTTTAACACACCTGTTGTCTTGTCTACAAATGCTACGTCACTCGAAGTTGAACTTTACACAGATATGGGAAGTGTACGGAGAAAACTAAAACAAGGCGTTTCAGCAGATCCCTGTAGCACACCAATCAACACCAATAATTGAAACTTACTGCAAAGGATGATAACAACCATAATATCACCTTGACATATGATATAACCATATTTATGCCATGTAAGGACCTGTTGTCTACTAGTTAAGCAACTTGCGCTGCTGAGCTGAATCTGGACAGTTTCAAGTTTGTTATTTACGAGTTTCAGACTCCAAATATGTAAACCTACTTTAGTTGCTTGAATAAGAGTCTGTCAAACATGTCATTAGCATTTGGGCATCGAACGCCTATAATCCTACATTTAGCTGGAGCCATTGAATAATATGGCAGAGCCTATAAGAGACAATCGGAACACAGCTAAGTGGATATAAGTCATAGCTAACGATGATAGAAACCGGTCTCTTGCCTAGTCTGAATTCTTTAGTATGTTTACCGAAAATGAAGAATCGAAAAACTACGCTCAGACTTTTCAGATGATGTTAAGATCAAAATGACCGTTCTAGACTAAAAGGTGTTTACAAGTGCTCGGACAACTGAAAAATTTAATAGCCAAAAATATGAAATCGGGTTTGATGATACTGGAAGAAACACCCAATTGATTCCTATTTAAATCAATACAAAGAAATCTAATATCCTGCTATCGAAGCCGGAACAATTTCTCGTCTCAAAACGGTAAAGAGCTTTCGATGACGAAAATTAACTCGTTTGTCTAGGTAACGACCGAGAAAACATTCAAATTGTCAATGTTGCAACCACGCCTGCAATACCACAGTGTAACGGTATCGGAACTGATAGATTGATATGGAGAGTTTTTCAAATGCCGAAAATTTTATTCTATTCGGGGGAATACACAATCTGAAGTCTACTTGAACAAAAAATTGTATTCGCAGATTGTAACCTATTCCTAAGCAAAATCCGATAGTCAACTTCAAACAGTTTTGGAAAAGCAAGGACTACTCCGAGTAGAAGTCCGTATCGTAAAATTTGACTTGGGTCCTAATGAAAAAGAATCGGGGATCTTTTCTGGACGGCATCATATAGCAACAAAGTAAGTAAGATATTATCATGAAAAGATAAAACATCAAGGTAACACCTTCAAAGAGAAAGCAAATAGATTCGTATGATGTTTACAACGAAACGCAAATTTCGTCTGGTTTTACCGCAAACTCAAAAAAAATACCTATCACTAAATCTCGTTTAATTAATCAGAAGATCATCTTGGAATGTCATATCTGTTTTATCAACGTTGGAGGACGTATATCCTGCAGTCATTATAACAGTGCTGGAAATGAACCAAGGAGTACATGATTGTGCTAAATAACAAGAAGCCGTGTTGTTCCCAATGTCCATTTTTGATTCATCGCGAATTAATATAAGATGAACATGAATCATGTACACATTTTAGAGTGTAAAGTGAGACTATGGATCAACATAGCGATTTATAAACCGTATATCGCTTTTTTTCGAGTAGGCCTTTTTTTCGCGATTTGATGACAAAGAAAAGGGCGGGTTGAATTTTCAGTGTATCAATTTTGCTGAATGGGAAAATACACGGGAAAAATAACTGTATCGGATTGTTAAAGATGTAAACAACATAAACTTGATTGACTGACAGGAATACGATTACAAATAAATAGGAGTACGGCAAATTAGAACACATATAACTAGGAGATCTTTCAATGAACATAATTTATGTACAATGCGGCTTGCTAAAATTAATCTGATTAAAAATCATACCTATATTATCTCTCGTGCTCGTACATATAATGGTGATAACGAAATAATCTTAATAAGATTTGCTAATATTCCAAGGCTTTATCATTTGTGTAATGATATAACAAATCTAAATATCCTTGTAAATATGATTTATTTTATTTCATTTTTACATTATGCAAAATATCCGGGTTATGACACCAATCAATAGATTGTCGCTTAATATCATTTGTTTATGTGTCACTGATTGCTGTGTTGTCAAAATGTGTCACTTATATTACAAGCTTATTTCATTATTATGAAAACAGAGATCTTAATTAAGTATGCTCATTCCTACGATCTGTGCAAAAGACTGATTTTATATATAACATTGTATAATGTTATTTCACCTTTAGGGTGAAGAGATTTCAAATCAATTTTGTGTATACTCGATAATAAATAGTATAATGTATGAACATTTGAGGCAGTGATTAATCTATGAATATGCAGGAAAATTTACGTGGAGTAAAATTTTTGCGTTTTTTTAGCTGCCGTGAAAAAAGCGAAGAGTAAATACACGCAAAAAAACCTCCGATATACAGTATTTTATATTAACATGTAATTTATCAGATAGTTCTCCATATATATTGGTTGGTTTGATTGTTGACAGGTAGGTTAATTTATTGGCTGAAAGTTTGCATAATATTATATTTGACAAATTTCGCATTTATTAATCGATTGAATGGTTTTGGTTCGTTTGCTAGATTTTTTGGATTTATCGATAATTTAATCACGTAAATAGACGAACATTTCATATGCATTATTTGATTCAATGAGTGGAACTGTCACGTTCATTGACAAATGTTTATTGTCCATTCTTTACTCATGGAATGCACACTCCTCCAAAAAAAGGCAGGCCGAGGACAAGTTCTTCGATTAACAAAATACACGGGATTAGGTTTCTAGGAACTAGAAAAAAAAGGTAGGGCCAGGATCCCTTAAATACAGATTTTCGGGTCATTACAACATATTGATCTAACTAATGGTATTTCTAGGAATATGCACGGATTTAATACTACTTTTCCTTTCCCTTTCAAAAATATATCGTTGCATTGTCTTTCATAAATTTCAACGGGAACATGTAAAGATTAAAAACCCTCCTAAAAGTACCATTGAATATTCTTTTTGGCCAAGGATTCTCGAATTTAATGTTTTATCTATTTGCTGTGTGTGCAATATTTTATATTGTATTTTGATTTGGAATTGATTCTAAACTTTTGATTTTGTTGTTTGACTTGTCAAAATCACTCGTATTTTCTTTTTTCGGATGTTCTAAGTGAATTGTTCCTGTGCATTTAGTCGAGGAAGTGATCCTTATCATGTTTCTCTTTTTAAAAAGGGAGGCAGTTAACCTGCTTCCTTGAGTAAATAATATTCGATAAATGTCTGTCACTTGAATTCACACAAACATTTAATCAATTTGATAGTCAATATCGAATATGCGTCCTTCACGTAATGCAAACTGTCTATAAATCAACCAATAAATCATTCGATTAATTAATAAAAAAACATTCCATCAATTAATTAACCAAGCAACCAATCCACCAATACATCAATCAACCAACAGGCCCATCGATACGAAGAACTTGGCACTTGATATTACGAAAGCATTTTTTCAACCAACTAGCCAAAACATCATGTTTAACCTAGAATTATTGAATGGCTTTCATTAACAATTGCTTGTTAAAACAGCTATTTGCTAATTTATTTATATTTATTGGCAGAAATCAGGTTTAAAGGCTATTTGTTTACCGAGTAAAATGAAATGTATACTTTTGAAATGATTCCTTATTTAGAATGTATCAACTTTAGACTCTCGACTCTTAATTGTCGATTATAAATATTTCTGACATGTCTAATTTGTTTCAGAAATTCGTGACTAACCCTAGCGTGAGTAATATTTGATATATCTTAGTTCATGCTTTTACCATTGTTACAACTTATATTCACTATGCAGTTTATCAATACGTTTAACGACCGTGTTTTTTTTTTTAATTTTTACTGACCATGCAGCAACATTCATTTTGTAACGTTGCATTCGATGCTTTCATCCTGCCTTTGATATATGTGAAGTGTCTAACAATGTTTAGTGTGACTTTGTAAATTTAAGGAGATGTGATATGAATGCCAATGAGACACTTTTCCACCAAGGTTCAAATGAAGTGGATGTAAGAAATTATAGGTACTCCTTAACACTTAACTTTTGTATATTGGTTAAGTCATGATCAATTGTTATATTTCGGACTGCACCATTGCTCTATCACAGATGACTTGTTTAAGTTAATATTATTTGACATGTTGTAAAATTGTATTTGAATGAATTCTACAGGTTTTCACGATATTAATTGGTAATAAAAAAAAGTCAGCTCCTGATTGTTTTATTTTGAAGAAAACCCAATCACTTGTTTGAACTTTCTGGTCGACACAGCCTACATAAGTTTATTGATAAAAGTTTCGCATGAATAATTTTAAAGTTCCTTTATCATTATGTCTATGGAAGCACTGAATTAACAGAACACATTATTTGTGTTGAAAAATAAACTGTGCGTTAACGACGCTTGATGATAATTCAGTCCAATAAATGGAGAAAATGAGTGTGTCTGCTAATACAGGATATTCAAGATAGACAACTGAACAGCAAACCCCATATTGGAAGCAACACATGAATACTATATGCATAAAAAGTGTTAACAAACTGAATTCGGCCTTAAGACCAGGAAATAATGTTCTTACACAGGTCATTATTATTTTGAAAATTGGTACCGTTAAGAATATTTTCTTCGAAACTGAGGCAAAAGGTAACCATAGGGATATTCAAACTTATAAGTCGAAAATAAACTGACAACACCATGGCTAAGAAAGAAAATGACCAACAGACAGACACAATAATTCACAAAACACAACACAGAAAACTAAAGACTGAGCAACACGAACCCCACCAAAACTGGTGGTGATCTGAGGTGCTCCGGAATGGTAAGCAGATCCTGCTCAACATGTGACACCCGTCGTGATGCTCATGTTAGTTCAAACCCAGTAATAAGTCTAATTCGGTAGGTCATATTCTGGAAAAGGGGACGGGATTGTAGTTACGACATTAGGAACATATCCGCTATCATCTATGAAACGGATATTACATAACGGTCAACCAAACTGGTGATGGCGTCCGTAAAACATGAAAAGGGATGCTTTTAACTTCACCACTTGGAACAATTGGTTTTATAGCTTCCTTGTGAGCAGCAATCCTCTACAAATGAAATTATGATAAGAAAATACAAGCCCGCAAATATTATATCAACTGGTAAATATATATTCCGTATGCTGGCGCTGCTTGAATGTTGCTTCATAGAAATGGAAAGTTCACAATTTGATAGTTAAAATCATCTTTTTGTCGTAAAGTTTTGTTTTCAACGAACCCTCATTGTCAATTTCTAAATGTAAGTCAAGATATGAGGCAGACTTAATTGCATCTGTTGTATCCTTTATCTCTAGTTCGATGGAAAAGATGAGTTCAACACAGTCACTAAATTTTGAATTAAATAGTGAGAGAATAACATCTATATAGCGGAAAGTAGAGTTAAAGGACACTTCCTTAAAAGTTCCTGTATGAAGTCGGCCTCATATGAATGCAGAACTTGTCGACAAGAAGACGGCCCAGTTTGTTTCCATCGGAAGGCCAATTGTTTGTTGAAAAACACATCCTATAAACGAAACAAATATGTTGTCGATCAAGAAATCAGGCATCTTGTTAATGTCAGTTTCAAAGAATGTTTTGTTTGAATCAGAGTGAATTTTTACAAAGTAGTATTTATCGCTCCCTAAGACAAGATACATCTTTTTAATTAAACAAATAAGTACCAACTCTTTCAATTTGTCTTTTAATTTGGAATGGGGAATATTTGTGTAAAGTGTAGAAAGTCAAATGTTTTAATACTTTTGCAAGATGAAAGAGTTTCAGATTATATGTAAAGATCTTTGAAATTTTTTAGTATCCACATCTGATTCACGCCACCTCTGAGAATAGGTAGTTTCACAATAACTTTGAAGCCTGGCTTTGAATGCCGATAAAATGTATGTTAATAATTTAAAAAAGAGGTTTCGTGGAGGACT
Source organism: Mytilus edulis (assembly GCF_963676685.1). Lineage (NCBI taxonomy): Eukaryota > Metazoa > Mollusca > Bivalvia > Mytilida > Mytilidae > Mytilus > Mytilus edulis. Next base: position 65,214,855 of record NC_092357.1, on the reverse strand, counting down.
TGGAAGACCCTGCAGTATATCATTGTCTGTAAGTACACTTATGTAGTTTCGGTATCCAATACAGTGATAGAAGATCCAGTTTGTCATCCTTGGTTAAAATTCCAAAAGAAACATAGAACAGATCTATGATAATTTGGGATTTCCTCTTTAGTAAGTGTCGTGTCAAACGATAGAGCTATCGTGCAGAAAGGAAATAAACCTATAAAGGTATGATGCCTAGCATATTACAAGAACAAAGAGGTTTACCAATGATCGCATTACCTTTTTTAAATTCATCAATAGTAATTAAATTGAAACGGTTTCATTTCAAATAAAACATTCAAGTTTTACTTATTATATCATGTATATTTTTTCCTTCTTCAGATCAACATATTTCGCTTGCACACAAAGATTTTCCTTATGATTGTTTGTTTATTGGAGTGTAGTGGTGAGTGAAAATTTATAATATCTTTTCTTAAACAGAATTACAACTACAAATGTTCATGTTTTTGAATAAAAATCTGACATTTTATACTCAAAATATATTAAAATGTTTGAATTAGTTATCTGTAAATATTCTTCTACAGTTATCATATATCATTTGTACTATCTTCTCGGCCATGCGCATTTTTGGTTGTGAATATTTCAAAATACAATTAATGCACTATTGATTTCGCATACATGTATATTTAATCCGGTTTATTAAGCCAATGAATTGAGACTTAAATGGGGATTTTTGTTTATTCTATGGTTTATTTTTACAGTTACTTTATTCACGCGGTAACTACAGTGATACTTAGACAATTTTGCACTAGTATTAAATCTGCTGTCAATACGACATGTACAAAGCAGTTGCTTGCTGAATAAGTTTGCAGTAGTTATATGTATACCTTGCCTTCAGCATTGCGTAGCGTTTTTATCCTTTATTGAGTATCTACATTCAGTGTAGTCTTGGATAACATATAAGGGGGAAAAATTGAAAACATATTGTTAAATCTTTTGAAAATGTTGAAAGTGCAGAAAATGTAAAAGCAACTTACAGCACACTGTTTTAGTCCACTTCTCAACATTCATTTCTTTTCAACTGACTTTATAGTGTACAATGATGGTATTGCATCGTCCGTCCTTTATATAACGACATGCCACATCCACATGTATGGTAGCATGCGTTTTTATAATTTTAGGGTCCATACCCGATATAGATTTTCAAGGAACTAAATATATTAACAATGGTGCTGTGATTTTCCAATTCAAATGCACATCAAACATCGGTTTCAAGGGTTGTACCGTTGAAGGAATTCTTGACAACAAAACTCACGACAATATAAGATATGTTGACAATGAATGCTTCCATAAATACGGGAAGTGCAATTTAGAATGGTGTGAATGTTCCAGTGACTGTAAAGTTTTTACATGGAACGTCACAATTCAAGAAAATACAGTAAACAATACTTTTGGCTGTCAATCCAGAATTCAGGCAGACGGTATCACATACAAGGCAATGGTATTTGTAAGACATAACTCCAATGGTTAGTATTATATATGCTAATACAAGTAAATTAATTCCAGTCTAAAACGGTTATTTTGATCTGAACATCATCTGAAAATCTGAACAATGAACTTTTCAATCCTGTTCGTATTTTTAGTCAATTTTCAGACTGATTCACTTAATAAATTAGGTACTATACAGAAAATTAGTTTGAGGTGAATTGAGTACTGTTCAGAATCTTTTCAGACAATTCAGTGTGAAATTGATTTGTACAAGTATTAAACAACTACTTAACAGTATAAACATAGCTTTAACATATCTTAATTGACTGCGAGTCAATTGTTTGAAGAGTGCTGATTCTACCCCAGTGGATAAGTATGACAATTGACTGAACGACTGAAAGACCTTACATAGTATTTAAGACTTGTGATAGCTGTTCTAACAAAAATTCGATTCCTAGTGTTAATACGTTTGATGCATTACATATTGAGGTAATTATATTGTCTTTTTTATAATTTTGAGATATGATTTTGATTAGAGATAAGATCTTTGAAAAAATCATGACTGAACAAGGTTGCAGTTGTATTTTCCTTATCGATAAAATCGAGGTTAGAAAGTTGGTAGTGTTGCTGACAACGTCAATATGTAAAAAATAGCATTGTTTAATTTATTGCCAAAGATGTTTCAAATTCTAGACCAAAGCCCGATGAAATCATATTAAAACATATAGAAATATTGTTTCATCGGAAAACCTTTTATAATTTGCTGACCATTATTATAACATTTTACAATTAAATTAACGGTACCAATTTTCTTGCACCAGATGCGCATTTCGACAATACATGTCTCTTCAGTGATGCTCGTGGCCAAAATATTTGAAATCCAAAGCTTATATACAGTGTCTTAATCATTTTACACTGTTTTACTAATATTATTGGTTTGGTGGACTTCAATGGTGTCTTTAACATCGATGAAGAGAAAAGTAAAAAATAAAATGACGTTCTCATAAAGAGAACACTCAGGTTAAAACGGGATAATTGACTATCAAGTCGCCTTAGCAATTATCTTACATTTAACCGAATCTCTTAATCTGTAACACAAAATAACATGTGTTTCTAATCACACTTTGTCAAGGTGCTTGTTGATATTTCTATATGTTTGTTAAGATTGTGAATTTTGGTGTACAATTTTTATTTTCATTTTAACTCTATGTTGACTGTCCGTCTTTGCTTTACCGAATATTATGTTCATTCATTAGGTTAAACCAATATGTTAACTGTTAAGAACAAACTACAGTGATGTCGTTTTCGGTAAGGAAAACAGATATGCCGAATTGAGTTTTCAGTAGGCACATTTTTACATACTTACCTAATTTCACTTATTTTATTTTCAGTAAACGCATAACATATGAGAGATAAAAATTGCAATCATGATGTGAATAAATACATGTTAACAATTTATTATTCTGGATTCAGTTCATTTACGTGCAATACCGCCGTTTGTCGCTGTCATCTATATATAAAATGACTGAATAATAGCAAACGATAAATCTAACGGGGTGATGGATCATAAAATTATGATACAGTACACTACAAAATATAATATATAACAAGTCTAAAAGAGTACAACATCACCAAAAAATAATAAAATCATCAACAATTTTTTAGAAATTTCGGATAACTAATATCCTTCATCAGTAAGATGTAAATTGAATCTTATCTTGGAATGTGGTGGTCAGTTTATATATATATATATATATATTTCTAATTGTTGTGTTTAAAGATAGATGTGTATAATTGAGCTTTATACATTATTTGAAGGTTTTTTAATGTTGAACAAAACCATGGTTCCCATTACTGGTAAGGGATACCAACCGAAAATAACAAACAGACCAACAATATCAGACGTACCCTCTGGAAATAAAGGTATCATAAATAAATGTTGAAGGGCTTATCGGAGTGTTGAAGATATGTTTCAAATTCCGATAATGCATATGGACAAAATTAGACCACATGCGTACATGTGTAAACATACAATACTCGAAAAAAAAAAATAAACATATATACATGAAAAGAAAAAAAAAAAGAATATTGTTTCATAATCAAAAAAATGAACACACCTTATTGCATGAAACTCTTTAAATTACTTGCTTGTCATTATAACATATTGAACGTTGAACTTAACTCAATTTTTCTTATTATTTTTTTTCCTGTTTTTTCCCATATTTTACATATTTTACTGCTGGAATGTTGACATTTAGCTTCATTGGTCCTACTAAATTAATTCGTACGGGCTGAAGATGAATAAGATGAGTCATATAGTAACGTGTATGTCTTTTTCGAAGAAAAAAATCTTGATTCCCACTCTTCCAATATCTGTGTAGTGTTTTGTTATTGACATTTTTTACCTCGTCGTCTTTTTTGTTTGACAAATCGTTGTTTAATTTTATGCAGTTTATGACGTATTTGCCTGTAGATATCTTTAATTCCTACTTTTAGTATAACGATTGCATCGTTTCGCGTCAAGAAATATTATGTTTGAAAAATTAAAAGTTCATAGTGCTAATCATGCAATTTGTATAAACGGTTTAAACGCATTTCACAAATTATCAAGATAGGTCACTTTGTTTTAGTTATTTCATTATCAACTGTTCAATATTATAGTAGGGTTTCAAAGTAAAGACTAACTGATTGTTTTCCAATAAACTAAATTCAGAAAAAAGAGAAAATATCATTTTTTTGCAAATTTATAAATTAAAACCGATTACATACGCATTCACTTGAGAATATATTCAAAGTGTTCAATTTTGAATGTATTTAAGAAATAATTCATGGAAGCCATGTGTAAATTTCCAACAAATCGATGGCTTCCATTTCGATTCTAATAGGAAAGATACGGTAATTAAAAAACTTAAGCGAGGGTGGGTATGCTGTGTGTGAGACTGTTCTATTTTACCCCCTGTTAGATAAAGCTAAAAATTTCCAATAAATCTATCATAAAAATAGTCTATAGCTTGTATGAACTATTTCTTAATAAACCGTTAGAAAAAATGTGTTTAATTCTTTTAAATTTTCAACCCTAACATTTGCAAGTTTAATTTACTTTTTTTCTCGTAAGCTACCGTAAAATACACAGTTGACTAAGGAGCCGCCATGGTAATTGATGAAATCAGTAAATGTGCGGATAATGCAATAGAATAGTAAATAAAACAAAACTTACCTCAAAACTCCATTTCAAAGCAATATTATCAGAATTTAGAGGGATCACGTAACGGAAAAACTTTCAGCTTTAGCACTTTCATTCGTATGACGTAATGTTTTGAAATGACTTTAATGAGCCAAAAGAATTAATGGAATTTCGCGGAATTCTATTGTATTTTGATATTGTACATTTGACTGAGCTCCAATCCATTTTTTGTTGTTGTTATGCATCAGAAAAAGAATAAAGGTTTCGTTTTATTTTCAACTGCAATTTTAAACACAGCGAAATCGACACAGCGTTTGCACATAGGTTTACGATACATGTGGATTAACGTTGAAGGTATTTTGTAACAACCGTTATTAAATACATCTCTGAGTCTGCGCTAAGTATAGATGTACCGCTAATTTTATCACGGTGTTGTTTACGAAGTGAAATGAACGAATTAAAAAGTCAACACAATATTTCAATGTATTTTGCAGGATGGAAAATATCGACCCTTATCACATCACCTCTTTTACTTGTTGTGTCTTTTATATTAGTTATATTAGTTATCCAGCGATGTCGATTGTCGATGAGGAAACAAAGGAAAACCGGTAAGATTACATATTTGTTCGAATTATTTTCAGTTGCAGAACGGAATAGTTTTATTGACAATGTGTACTACGGAAACACTTATGTCGTTCACGCAAATTACAATATTATGAAAGCACTTTTATTCATGGGGTACACATTTTCGTCGTTTTCGAAGATGGCTTTTTCCATGAATTTTAGTGTCCGACAAAATGTAACAACTGTTGTGAAAATCAAGTCGGGGAAAGATTCCCATCATGTTTGACTACATGGATACGGGCATATAATCTAGAGAATACGAACGCAAAGATGAACTATATTATACAATTTCGGGGTGGATTTTACCCATTTAATCTTTAAAAAATCTAAACTCTACGACTTTTAACCTTTTGAATCTCATAAAATTAGTTTCACAAAAAATAATTTCATATTTGACTGGCCTTTTAAAGAATTAATTGTACAATTCAAAGTACATTTATAGAATTTGTTAATGGAACCGTTTTCTTTAAGCGACATGTTTATGGCCCAATCAACAATTTTGATCATATTGATTGTTTAATAAATAATTCCTTCATGTCATGCTCTATGCTCATTTTAACATGGGTAGGCATTATATTTGTCGATATTTTACACTGAGCGTTAGCGAGGTGTAAAATGTGGTCAAATATAATGCCTACCCATGTTAAAATGAGCATAGAGCATGACATGAAGGAATTATTTCGATTATAATAGGACAAATATAGTATTGTTATAGGTCGAAGCGTACGAAATTACGGTAAAAATGTTTGGCTGTTCCCGTTTCCTCCTGTGCATTGCATTCATATTTGATAAGTTTAAAAACTACGAGCAGGGTAAATATATGTTGTTTCATAAAAATATATAATAAAAGTTTATGTTAGTTGCCTAAATGTATATATTTTAAAGGATAACGATGGAAAATAACGTTAATGTAAACAGTAAGTTTGTGCGCATGTGTCAAACATATTTTGTGCTCATTAGAACACGGCTTTGTTTACAAAGCGTAATAAGGACGTCATATTAGAATGTTTATTTGTTGATCTTTGGTTAATTGGTGTCATCACTTCTGAGTGCAATTAAAATGTTTACTTTGCAATTTCCTTCAATCGATTCAATTTGTAAGCACAGATGAATCATCTTGAAAGGAATTATTTTATTACAAATTTGTTGAATGTTGTCAGTAATGAAAGACAGGCAAAATGAATGATTTATTTTGCAATGACCACAAATCATTATAAAACAATATATGATTATTTTAAAGCAAAACTTATACCCACGAAGAAAAGTCCTTTCACATTAATCATTTACTCTCTCTTTTGCTCACTATTGCATCAATTAAACTGACAGTTGCACAGGTTAAATTCGACAAGTAACTAGTCTGGCATCGCCCGATCGGTATAGCCGATAGCCCCAACACGCGTCGATGTATAATACATGGAACGGTGATTTAAATTAACCATGTAATATTCTATTTCGTTTTAAAAGACTTTTTTTGCGCTTCCAGATTTCACTTTATTTCCAGATAATAGTCTCATCTGGTCTTCTCAAACTTTTAACAAATACTAATACTATATGTATTTCTTGTATGCGAATGTTTTTATTGTACCTTAATATCATAAAATTATAGAGATCGTTTTGAAAAAGAAATCAAACAATTGGGTCATAAAAACTCGAAAGATGATAAGTAAAAAAAAATACTACCCATCATGTCATCAACAATATATCAATTAGATATGATCATTGTGTGTGTTTTCTAAATTATCAAAGTAAAGCAAACAAAATAGAGAGAAAAAAGAAAAACAATTTACATTTACTTTCCTAGCATGAGGAAGATATGACGATTTGTTCAAATAAGAAATATGACTTTTCGACGGTGAACAAATCTTCATTTCGCCCTAAGCAAAGAAAGATTTATGTTTTATTATACTGCCTTTACTTTTTATACTTATGAACATAGACTAATATTGTCCATACAATTTTTTATATCTGCTTTTTATGACTATTCACAACATAAACATTAATAAACAATACCATTCAAAAATTTATACTATGACAGTTTCATTTTTTTCTCTATTTTGTTATTACGTCTGAAGAAGTTTTGAACACAATGATAACTATACTATCGCTGCTTTAAAAAAACAACTTCAAAATGTGTTGTACATTTATTCCGCCTAACGTCACACGGGATTGTGACGACATTAAAGAGGGGAATATGCTATTCAGAGGGGAATATGAAGTTTTGTTCAAATTTACGTTGGATAGTCTCAACCAATCAAATATTAATTTCGCTAATGATATTTACATACAGTAGAATAATATTTTTATAGCATCAGGACTCAGGATAAGGTTGAACGACTATAAAACAGCAGCTTACAGTTAAGTAGACCCATTATGGTCGAAATCGACAGTTACTTCGTTAACACTCACGTTCAGTTGCCTATTAAGAAAACATGAGAATTGGTTAACTATTTTATGACTCTTTTTTTAAATGTATATGGCGAAAACTTTCTTATCATTAAGATGAATTAAGAAATTACAATCTGAAACCACTTAAAATATAATTCATGAGTTTTTGCTAATTGTTTTTTTACTGTTCAATGCTCTGATCAAACGTCTAATTTATAAGTTAAAAAACTGTGTGAATGGTCGAACAAAGTCCGTTTTTATAGTTGTGAAATGTCTATCATCTCTTCACGATAAATAGGTTGTTGTTCCTGCGGACAAAGCTTTAAATACTATTTTTTTTGTATGTTAATCGTACTACTACGAGTGTCACCACTAAGTTATTCCCACATAAAAAAATATATCATTTGACAATAATTAGATTTTGGCGAATCATAAGTCCTTCATGGTTATTTTCGCGGAGTGTAAAGTTTCGCTTATTTCCGCGGATAGAACAAAATCGCCAAAATAAATTCCGCTAAATTGAAAGTGTTCATGCAAAGGTATTGATAAAAGTTTTGGATACGCCAAAATAATAACCGCAAAAATATTTCGTATACCTTATTCAAAGAAAATCGCGAAATTTTACACCCGCGAAAATAACCCGCTATACGGTTCATTGCCAGTCATTTGTTCTACAAAGGAATTGTCCATCAGATTGACAAAAAATTCTGTCCGCAGTAAATGTGGGTCTTCAGAAATACTTTGAAACTATTTACTCATGTAGTGTTATTAATCATAAGTGGATTCTAAAAAACTCTTAAGAACTTCTGGAAAATTTTGAATATCGATCTTTCTCTAATTCTTTCAAAACTTTTGATTTTTCAATCCTGTATACCAGCACTCCCCATGTGAAATTGAAAAATCGTCTAAAAGAAATAATCCACAATGATTTTCAATATAAAAATGGTAGCATACGATTTCAATTTATTTTGGGATACCATACGGCATATTTTGTTAATAGTGAACAAAAAGGTTAAACATGCTGCAAAAGGAACAAGTGATCTGTATGCTGGAGTGTCTCATTGACAACATATTTTTGAATTGGGAGGTAGACTTTTCCAACAAATTGTCGGTATTCCTATTGGAACGAACTATGCACCTCTCTGTTCCGACCTCTCTAGTCGGAGTTCCTTCAGACACTTGTCAAAAACAGGAAGATCAATGAAGCCAGATCATTTAATTTCATATTCAGATATATTGATGATGCTCTTTCCATTAACAACCCAAAATCTTCTGACTAGGTTCCATGACCATCCCCTCCGGAACTAGAAATTAAAGAAACAACAGACACGGCTTCCTCCGCCTCGTTTTTAGACATATACCTCGAATTTGACATAAGCGGTCATCTAAGTACCTGAATCCATGACAAACAAGACGATTTGAATTTCGAAATTATCAATTTCTCCCACCTTATTGGCAACATAGCAACGTCACCTCCATATGGGACATACATTTGCCAACTAATTCGGCATTCCAGAGCTCATGTTATATTTGTTATTCTCGTGGTGTTTTGTCTGATGCTTGGTCCGTTTCTGTGTGTGTTACGTTTCGGTGTTATGTCGTTGTTCTCCTCTTATATTTAATGCGTTTCCCTCGGTTTTAGTTTGTTACCCTGATTTTGTTTTTTGTCCCTGGATTTATGAGTTTTGAACAGCGGTATACTACTGTTGCCTTTATTTGTAGCTGCTTTTCAGACTTTATAAAACGTCAATAGTGTATGAGCAGAAATCTGATGAACCAGAACTTCCTTTTTCTTAAAATATCATCGGATGATATCAAGTCCTTGTTGATAAATATTCCGTTTAACTTCAAAAATAATACCTGATTGTCTTGAATTATAGTTTTTAGGTACCGTGCTTATCTTCTTAATTACGCGTTATAGGTGTAATACCACCATTGATTTTCCCCTATTAGTCTTTGTTAAATTTGCACTTTTCAAAATAATCTGTAGAATGTATCTTTGTTTCAAATAAAGAAATACTTTGCATGAGTAAAGTTTTATCCTGTCCAGCACTATCATTGCATATAAGAAAATAGCCATCACGGGAAAAGAGGGACGAAAGATACCAAAGGGACAGTCAAACTCATAAATCTAAAACAAACTGACAACGCCATGGCTAAAAATGAAAAAGACAAACAAACAACAGCACACACGACACAACATAGAAAACTAAAGAATAAACAACACGAATCCTACCAAAAAACTAGGGGTGATCTCAGGTGCTCCGGAAGGGTAAGCAGATCCTGCTCAACATGCAGCACCCGTCGTGTTGCTTATGTGATAACAAATCCGGTAAATAGTCTAATTCGGTAGGTCACATTCAGGAAAGGGAAGGGGATTGTTGTTACGACGTAAGGAACATATCCGATATCATTTGTGATACGGTTATTCCATAACGGTCAACCAACTCGTGATGGCGTCCGTAAAATTTACGAAGGGATGATTTCAACTTCACCATTTGGAACTCTTGGTTTAATAGCTTCCTTGTGAGCAGCAACCCTCTATCAAGAAAATCATGATAGGAAATGCAAGCACGGGAATATCGTATCAATTGGGAGATATATACCCCGTATGCAGGTGCTGCTGGAATTTTGCTACTTAGAAATGGAAAGTTCACAATTGGAAAGCTGAAATCATCTCTTTTGTCGTAAAGTTTTTTTTTCAACCGACCCTCATTGTCAATTTCTAGATGTAAGTCAAGATATGAGGCTGACTTAACTGTATCTGTAGTATCCTTTATCTCTAGCTCGATTGGATGGATGCGTTCCACATAGTCACCAAATTTTGAATTATTTAGTGAAAGAACATCACCTTTATAGCGAAAAGTAGAGTTAAAGGATAGTGCTAACTTCTTATCTTTCTTCCTAAGAAGTTCCTGCATGAAGTCAGCCTCATAATAATAAAGAAACAAGTCGGCAAGTAGAGGGGCACATTTCGTTCCCATTGGAATGCCGACAGTCTGTTGAAAAACACGTCCTCCGAACGTAACAAATATGTTGTCAATCAAAAAATCAAGCATCTTGATAATATCAGTTTCAGAGAATTTTTTGTTCGAATCAGAGTGATCCTTTACAAAGTAGGATTTATCCATCCCTAAGACAAGATACTCGTATCTACGTTGGCCATTCTTTTTTACGAAGCAAAGCAATACCAACTCTTTCAATTTGTCTTTTAGTTGGGAATGTGGAATACTAGTGTACAGAGTAGAAAAGTCAAATGTTTTAATACTGTTACAAGATGAAAGAGAGTTAGATTGTATGTACTCTAAAAGATCTTTGGAATTTTGAAGTATCCACATCTGATTCACGCCCCCTCTAGAATAGGCAGTTTCACAATAACTTTGAAGCCCGTCTTTGATTGCTGATAAAATAGATGTTAATAATTTAGAAAGAGGTTTCGTGGAGCACTTGGAAGACCCAGCAATATACCGTTGTTTGTAAGGACACTTATGTAGTTTAGGTATCCAATACAGTGATGGCAGATCCAGTTCTTCATCTTTGGTTGAAAGTTAACCAATCAAATTTCTCCCCTTATTTTATCTGTGTACAAGGTTTAGTCACCATGTAACCTCAAGATTACAAAATATTCTATAGAAATCCCAAATAAAAAAATAATGGTGCTTTGAAATACCCAAGACATATGTTTATGATACATAAATCTTTTACTGCAATAAAACGTAGGATTAATTACCTACATCTGTCAAATTCAAGGGGATATTTTTTTTCGACCTATTTTCGTATACAACCGGATGTGACGTACCATGTTTGGTGGTATTCCACCTATAGTATTCTTTTATTTGTCTTTGTAAATTATTAACCTTTACTGTTTAGTCCATTTTTGGTAATATCCTGTTAGCATGGCTCGGTACTTATACATCCCGTCATTGTGTTATTGTGCTATGTTCATTTCTTGTATTCTTGTTTTTCATTTTTGCTTGTGTGAATTGTCTATATGCGATTTTATTTTTTTTGTTGTTGATATATTTGTTTGTTTTTATAGTGATTAAGATTATAACATAATGTTGACTGCTGTATCCCTATTTTTGACATTTTTACATATTATGTCTTTTGGTTTTCTTCACAAACTGTTTTCAATACAATATAACTGTCGTACAAGTTGGAAGTTTAGCTAGCTATAAAGCTAGGTTCAATCCACACTTTTCTACATAAGGAAATGTTTGTACCAAGTTAGGAGTACGCCAGTTGTTTGCCATTCGTTTGATGTATTGTGCTTTTGATTTTGCCATTTGACAAGGGACTTTCCGATTTGAATTTTCCTTGCAGTTTGGTATTTTTGTTATTTTACTTTTTTATATATCTTAGATGTTATTGAGTTTTAGGCAGAAACAACACTTTTCTCCACATATAACATTGAAATACTTGTCCCAGAAAACGTCGTTAACGCACAATTTCAACCTTCGAAACAAATGATGTAAAGTTCTGTTAACTTATCGTTACAATAATCAGATAATGTGATTGTATTTGAGAAAAAAAAAATAATAACACAAAAATGTACATTACACTTTTAAAATAAGTAAAATTTAAATTGGTTTATGTGTAAGATAATTGAAAAACAAAAGTATACAATCTTGTTTCACATTGTATTAGAAATCGTACTAAATGTATGACCTTTAAGAGTTACTTCTTATATACATGTACATTATGTTTGTATACGCTTATCGAGTCAAATGGTAATATTTTATTTCTATATGTACCTTTTTAACTATGAAATGATCAATTTTTATATTTTCTTTATTGACGACGGGAACGTCAATTAATTTTTGGGAAAAAAGGGGACAACACATTTCTACCATTATTCTTAATTTTTAAAGAAAAATATCGTATTGCCAGATAAAGGACACTATTAAGGTAGCACAATACAAAGATTTTTTAACCCCCAATCAGACAACTTTAAACTGATGTAATTCATTTAATCCTTCTTTATATTTTATAAATGAGGTACCAAAAGAGAGAAGAAAGATTAATCTTTCAAATTGTGATAATTTCGTTATGACATAATTATTACATAATTAATTGTAATGTTATCAGTTGCCATATTGCGATGTCCACACTTGAATGAATTTAGCGTCTTTGTTCTTCATAGTATCCCAAACTATTTTATAGATTCTTGTTCAACACAGCTTGACCTCTAAAACCGTGTCTCAGATTTCCAAAAACATCAATAGAACAAATGTAATACCCAATTGAATGTAGTGTCTCTTATGAATTGATGTTGCAAACTTCATTGAAGATTTATGAGAGAATGAAATACAATAGGGAAAATCTGAGACACAGTTTTGGAAGTCAAACTGTGTTGTGCAAGAATCTATCAAATATTTTAGGATGCTATGAATAACAAAGAAGCTAAATTCATTCAAGTATGGACATCACAATGTGGCAACTAATTACATAACAATTAATTATGTCATAATTTTTTCATAATAAAATTATCACAATTTGAAAAATTAATCCTTCTTCTTTCTTTTGGTACCTCATTTATAGAGTTTAAAGAAAGATGAGTGGAATTACACCAGTTTCAAGATGTCTTAATATGAATAATTATAAACATAAGAAGATGTGGCTTGATTACCAATGAGACAACTCTCCTCCAAAGACCAAATGTTAACAAATATAATAAAAACAAAAGTATATGGGGTATCCATTCAAGTCACAAAATCAGTATGTGCACATCAAAAAACGCAAAAACAATTGCACAGCTGTATTGCTGTTTTAGCTCCGCTTAAGCGAAATTAATTGCGAACTGACAATCACACCACAACCGTAGAACAAAGCCATGGAGTAATATCAAATAATTTTACAAAGAAATCAAGGTAAAAAGAACATACCTGAAAGTATCACATGTTTAAATCAAAATAGTTCCGACGCATTAGTGTAAATATCAAACTATGTAGAATATATTTTGGTAATTTAGTTATTAAACGACAGTTGAATGACTTGGTGATCCTTGTAGAACATATTTTGACTGATAATCTTGAATAATACAAAAATATATGAATCAATTAGCTCAAGGTATATTTTTTTTCCTTAGCATCCCTTCTGGGCAATTTGGAAAAAAAACTTTTAAATATATCTTAAATAGTATCATTCAATATACAACAGTAACATTTAGACTTGAAATTTAACGATTACACTATAAAAAACTTAAGTATCGTAAAGTGTATTAAAATTTTTCAGAACAAAATCCGTCAAGGGCAGACATGATATGATATTGAATTTGATAGGACAATTTGTGTTATTTTTTTAAAATTATTTTGAAGAAATAAGGCACCTATTTCTATTTGACGTTTCGGAAGTGTTTACGAAGAGCAATTATCTCACTGAATGTCAACAAGTTCTTGCGTTTAACGTTTCCTCAATAAAGAAAAAATGAATTTTTCATGTATAACCCATATAAATTTACTGTGATTTTGTTAATTAAAATGTATTTTAACGAAAACATTTGACCACCAGTTTGCATGTTGAAATCTGGAAGTATTAGAACATTTACCACACATTCTTTTACAGAAATTTAAGAAAACTATATGTCGAACATTCAGACACCCAATCTAACTTAATATAAAAATCAGGAGATGTGGTATGATTGCCAATGAGACAACTATCCACCAAAATTCAAATAAAGTGGATGTAAGCAATAATAGGCAACAGTACTGCCTTCTACAATTAGAAAACCCCATACCGTATAGTAGGCATTAAAAGGCACCGGCATGAAAAATATGAAACAATTAAATTGAGAATACTTACGGCCTAATTTATAACTAAACAATTTACTAAAAACAAATATGACAAACGTGTCTAATCTAGTTTAGTAGTAAACTCATTTAGGGATATAGTATAGAACATAGTATAAATGTATTTGTTTTACAAAACGTATATAAAGCAATTGTATGATAACGGATTAATGTTGTAAAAGGGATACATCGCCTGAAAATAAAAAATTTGATCTTTTATTGTGTCAAATAATGAGAGGAAAAGAAAATTATGTTTCGATAAAAATTTACATGTACATTAAATTACCTATTAATCTATTGAACAAAAATTAATAAGTTCAATATAAATATATTTTTTAAAATGATTACCTATATCGGTTTGAAAATGAATTGTAAGATTTCTTTCGACAACTTTACTCTTGAATGATTTTAGAAAAAAAGTAACGTGCTTGGTAACAGAAAAGGGGAGAGAGTCGAGTTCACCGCGATTTTACACACGAGTGATTTTATAATAATTGTTTTGGAAAGCCTTGCTAAAGAATTTACATTTCTCATCTTTTTGTGTAAGCCACTGCAGTGAACTAAGGCGTAGATGCCAAGTCTTACAGACTACCAGAGACATGAAGTTTAGGGCATGGTGCAAGGAGGCATTTCAAGTCGTGAAATTGCACGCAAAATGCAGTGTTCGGCCTCAACAATTACAAGACTCATCCAAAGATTCAACCACACTGGGTTTGAAAGATAAGCCAGCAGTGGATTTAGGGCACGGTGGCCTTTCTGTGGTAGCATGCTTACAGCAGTACGACGCCAAAATCGCCTTAGATAGACACACCAGCGTCAGAGATGATCACACAGGCAATGGACAACTGTCTTATGGACAGACGAATCAAGATTCCATCTTCGCCGTAGTAATGGACGAACTTGTGTGTGGAGAATAAGAGGAGATCGCTATGTATCCAAAAGACAGATCGTTGGGCTGGTGGTAGTGTCATGGTATGGGGAGGAATATCGTTCAACCAAAAAACTCCACTCATCACTATCAATGGCAATTTAAACGTAAAACGCTACATTGATGAAGTTTTACGGCTAACCGCTATACCGTTTATGGCTAGGCATCAAGATGTTAATCTTTTTCAACACGATAACGCTCGTGTACACTCCACACGACTCACAACTGCGTTCATTAATAACAACTACAGATGGGTGCAGTCCTAACCTGTACAGCAATTTAACTTGATAACCAGTCATTTAGACTGGTCAAAGTTAACCTGTGACCGGATTTATGACTGCTCTGACCAGTCCTAGGACCAAAATCTAGTTAACTTGAAAAGCAGACTTGGTTCTAGGACTGTTTTGATGTCTGTCAAAAAGTTTACTTGGAAACAGGACCGCTATTGATATAAGTTAACTTCGAACCAGTCCTGTCAGAAGTTAACAGAAGTTAACTTCGAAACCAGTCCTGCCACAAAGTTAACATAAGTTAACTTTTGCTTTGACAGATCCAATTTAAACCAGACCTGTTCCCAAGTTAACTTTTGACTGGTCTGCTCAACACTAAGTTAACTTGTAACCCGGACCGCTCTACATCGATTCGTAAAAAAATAATTTTGTAATATCGTTGTTTCGTAGTATAAACATCGAAAATAAGGTATAATTAATACTTCCGTTATATAAACAGGATTTAATACAAATTTTGAAAATAAAGTACGCATAAAACGTTGTTTGTTACACAAATTTAGCTGTGATCTGCCAATCTTTAAATTCATATTTTGCACTTTATTATGTATTACTATGAAAGGCCGTATATTAGATGTTAGTTATACGTCCTTGTTAGTTATACCTCCAATTGATCTATGTAGCCACAATCAGTAATATTTTAATTTCATCATAGTATTTATTATACAAAATAAAAGCATCATGGAAAGACATGACTACAAAATTTTGTCTGCACACATGTCCCAGCATGTCCTCCTTTTATTCAAAATATTGATACGTAACAAAATTTAAGAAGTTGTGATACCTCCTGCTGACTTGTACAACAAAATTATTTGACCATGTCCACCAAAACTGACCATATGTGCACTTTTATTTGTAAATCAATATACCCGTATATTAAATCAGCTATATTTTTTTATGTCACGATTCAATGCATAATACAATAGACAGCAATATTAATATTGCAATACAATAACAACACATTCTTGTTTGCATAAATTAAGGGTGTCAGAATGTCCTCCTTTCATCAAAATATTGATACCTAACAAAATGTCAGTAGTTTAAATAACTCATGCTGACTTGTACAACAAAATTATTTGACCACGTCCACCAAAACTTACCATATGTGCACTTTAATTTGTAAATCAATATACCCGCATAGTAAATCAGCCATATTGTTTCTGTAAAGATTCAATGTTTAATACAATAGACAGCAATATTGCTATACAATAACAACAAATGTTTGTTTGCATAAATTAAGGGTGCTAGCATGTCCTCCTTTTATTCAAAATATTGATACGTAACAAAATTTCAGTAGTTTTGATACCTTATGCTGACTTGTACTAAAAACAAATATAACCGCTTCAACCAAAACTGACCATATGTGCACTTTTATTTGTAAATCTATATACCCGCATAGTAAATCAGCCATATTTTTTATGTCAGGATTCAATGTATAATACAATGAACAGCAATATTGCAATACAATAACAACAAATTCAGTAGTTTTGATACCTCCTGCTGACTTGTACTAAAAAACCAAAACTGACCATATGTGCACTTTAATTTGTAAATTTTCTACCCGCATAGTAAATCAGCCATATTTTTTTATGTCAGGATTCATCTATAATACAATGGACAGCAATATTGCAATACAATAACAACAAACTTTTGTTCGCATGAATTAAGGCTGCCCGCATGTCCTCCTTTTATTCAAAATATTGATACGTAACAAAATTTCATTAGTTTTGGTACCTCCTGCTGACTTGTACAACCAAAATTATTTGAACACATCCACCAAAACTGACCATATGTGCACTTTAATTTGTAAATCAATATACCCGTATAGTAAATCAGCCATATTTTTTATGTCACGATTCAATGTTATTACAATGGACAGCAATATTGCAATTCAATAACAACAAATTTTTGTTTGCATGATTTTTGGGTGCAAGAATGTCCTCTTTTATTCAAAATATTGATACGTAACAAAATATCAGTAGTTTGAATAACTCATGCTGACTTGTACAACAAACTTATTTGACCGCATCGACCAAAACTGACCATATGTAAACTTTAATTTGTAAATCTATATACCAGCATAGTAAATCAGCTATATTTTTTATGTCAGGATTCAATTTATAATACAATGGAGAGCAATATTTCTTTACAATAACAACAAATGTTTGTTCGCATGAATATAGGGTGCCAGAATGTCCTCCTTTTATTCAAAATATAGATACGTAAATGGCGCCTTTATGTCTTCTCCTGGTGTCATGTGCATATTTTGGAAGGACTGCAAATGTAATCAATAATAATTGAAAACAATTATTGCAATTTTTTTTTCTTGCATCAATTTAGAGTGTCAGCATTTCATCTCTGTATTCATAATATTGAACAGTCACTAGAGATAGTAGTTCAGGATGGTGTGTAAAACAAAACTATAAGGTCGCATCATCCAAATACCAACACTGACATGTCTAAATTCATTTGTACTTTTTAACATGTTTAATAAAAAAGTATACGAGGTTCTCTTCTGGGAATAGTATACTGTAAATCTATTATGTCGGTTGATTGATTTTTTTTGTAGTTAAAAGTCAAGTGGCAACTATTTCATTCAAGTGCACATGTACATTGAGTATAATTTTGCGACGTCCCATACATCAATTTATCGGAAAAGACAAATCTCTGAACAAATCTGGCGAATTTGACGAGATTGTTGTTAGTTTTACAACACCGTATGTATCCGGACACTGTACGTATCAATATAAGTAAAAACGTCTCCGGATTCATTACTTTCCGGATAACATTGTGTGTGTTGTAAATAATAAAATTCAAGTATATTCATAATTAGTAATCAGTTCAAGTATCCTCGATCTCTGTTCATCGGTTACATTTTGAAGTTTGTCTCTTTTCTTTTTATTGGTACAACTACTTTATAGAAGAGATAGAAGAAGAACAAAAATATAATTGAGGTGTCCATGGTGGTCTGTGGAGTTCAAAAAGTAGGGTGTTATAGACTCTCCTTTTCTGTTTTCTGTAGATGGGGGGACTCTTAATCTTCTGATTTGTTGAAATAATAACTTAAATACAATTTTAGTTCACATTTATAACGATAAAAACAACATAATACTTTTGGATTGTTCGGTTGTGTACGGCGTTGTGCGGTGGTATTCGGTGGTGAAAAGACCAACCGATGTATAAATGCATAAAGGAAAAGGGTTGCACTAATGACAGGACGATTGCCCGGATAGTGACAGGAATGTTGACCGGACGAGATATAAATAGTCATAACTTTTTTGTTATTCGGTTGATTTGTTTAATATTTGTAGACCTTAAAGATATTAAGATATATTTTATGATAATCAAACAAAAAAAGTGAAAAAAAAATTGTTTTAGCAAATAAAGTTGACCGGACGGTATTCACACTTACCGTTATACGCTAAACATATATTCAACTGGTCGAAAACAAGTGTTAATATCTCTTTTGTTTTACAATATTTGTCCAAGAAAGTCAGGAATCTGTGAAATTTATAAATAAATTATACGAAAAGATAAATTTATAGTAAAACAAAAATGTTTTTCTGCTAAAAAAGTTGACTGGACGGTATTCACATTCGCCGATTAATGCTTTAAATATATTGAAATGATCAACACAAGTGTAAATATCTCTTTTGTTTTACAATATTTGTCCATGAAATTCAGGAATCTATGAGATTAATAAATATATTATACGAAAATATAAACTTCATGATAAACACAATTGTTTTTATGCCAAAATAATTGACCGGACAGTGTTCACATTCGCTGACGTACACGTTGATTAGACATGTGTGTTAATATTTTTTTCAAGGATTAACAATATTTTAGTCATGAAACTGAGAAATCTGCGACATCAATAAATATATATGATATGAAAATATAAACTTTTTCGATACAAGTGTTGATATCAAGAAATTTGTCAAGTTTTACTTTCTTTACGGAAGGTAGACTGTCAGTAAGAAGTATCTAATGATCTTGACTGTCATCAATATCAGCGTACCTCAATCTTAGTAGATTTCGGTGTTGATACAGCCTTCTGTTTTGAAGGTGCTTTTAACTTGGCTGGTGTTTTCAACTTGACTGATGTCTTTAACTTGACTTGTGTTTTGGGTGTTTTTGAAGACTGAGGTTCCAGGGGACACTCAAATAATTATACCTTCTAAGAGTCCGGGAAACGCTCAGGATGTACAATTTTGCGTAATTGTAAAGACAAAGGTGAATTTTTTATGACTGAATTTAAATATCCATACTGGACGAAAAAAAACAACTGTCCATACCAGTAACAGTCATTGTACGACTATTTTAGTCTGTGGAAGACTGAAGAAGACTGTCAAATCAACCTTTTTTCGTTATTACAGTTAAATTATGTCTGTCCTAACACTTTTATGGGTTGTGAAAAACATTAAATGCTATCAACAGTCATTTTAGTACTGTTGCAGTGCTTTACGGCGTTGTCACAGCCAAATACTATTCATAACAGTCTTTCTAAAAGTTGTGGCAGTTCTATAATGTTTGTCCCAACCTTTTTATAGTTGTGACAGTTGAAATTTGTTTGTGTCAACTTTTCAGACGTTGAAGCAGTCAAAAAATGTTTGTTACAATGTTTTAAGAGTTGTAACAGTCGTAAAATGTTTGTCTCACGTGCACCTTCTCAAAGTGTCACGTATTGATGATACAGTTGTAAAATTACCCATAATTTATATGATCCCTCATCTTCCTACTGTTGTTGTTTTTTATTTAATTATTTTGCGATCGTTCTATGTCTTTTGTCGTATTCCGTTTATGGCATTTTTTATTATCTATTGTTCATTTGTGGCGGACTTGTGCGTTTGACTGTCCATCTTTATTTTTTATTCAGTCTATTCAAGAGTCTTTTATAATTTGTTTGATACCAAAAGCCTTCGTTTAAAAATAGAGTTTTAAATAATATTATTGCAGAAGATTGCTTTAATTGTCTTAATTGTGAAGACTATGAATTCATTGAAATTTATATTTCAAATTGCTTTTATAAATTATCATGTAGACGTCGGTGTACCTGAAGTAAATTTAAAAGAATATGACTAGGTTACATATATTATACAGAATAATAAAGCTGATTCATTTTAATTATTATCCATTAGGGATATTACCCGACAATAATAAATCAAATCTGTCAAGTTTTATTAAAAACGGAAATCATATTCTTCACCCGTAAACGATTTGACGTTATTGTACCCTTGTCGGCAGAAATAGCGGGCCTGCAAACTAGGTTTACAAAATATCGTAGACATGCATGGTATCTAGAGAAAAAACTACATACAATATAACGGATGAGCTGGAAAATTCAATCGGTGAGTAGAAATGAACAATATTTTAAAGCATGTCTATCAGAATAATCATGGATCCACGATTTTGAAGGGAAAATGGGTCCGAGAAAATGTGCACATTTCGTGCCTACCCTCATGTTTCAGGTATGCACCAGGTATGAATCGACGTTCTATATCACCTCACTCTTGCATATTACACATCTTTCTATATATATATATATATATAGGATGTTCCAAGACAAAGTAAGAATTTGGGCTTGTAAAAAAATTGTTCCCGGGATTGTAACCCCCCCCCCCCCCCTTTTAGAAGATCAATTGCATACATTTAGTTAGAACTCCCCTTTATCCTGGGTTGGGACCCTCTTTTTTTATAAATGGCTGGATCCACCCGTGTTCATCGTCTTACTGTGTTACACCCTACATGATGATGTGGGGCATTCACAATGGTTTGTTTTTGTGGGATGGTCTACTACAAAACCTATATTTATATTGTATATAAAAAAGATGCGGTATGATTGCCAATGAGACAACTGTCCACAAAAGACCAAAATGACACAGACATTAACAACTACAGGTCACCGTACGGCCTTCAACAATGAGCAAAGTCCATACCGCATAGTCAGCTATTAAAGGCCCCGACAATGTAAAACAATTCAAAAGAGAAAACTAACGGCCTTATTTATATAAAAAAAATTAACGAAAAACAAATAAACAAACGACAACCACTGAATAACAGGCTCCTGTCCTGACTTGTATGTTAATGTATTGAACACATCATGACTCATCCTAAATTTGCTTGAAATATTTCTTACTGCATTTTTTTTAAATTGAGAAAATTCAAGTTGAATATTATGACAAAGTAAATATTATCATTGATATATATTCCACATCTCCTTTCATCATGCTTGTTCACATCTGATTTCAGATACATGTATTTTGCCTTTTCCAAATTATTAAAATATTTTATTTATATTTATTTTTATATGTTTAACATTCAGTAGGTGGGGGGTGATACAAAACATCTATCTGTAAGGCAAGCATATTATATTATGTAAACATGGCCTATACTTAAACATTTTATGAATTTTATAGATATTTTAAATTTGTATTACAAAAAAAAAAAAAACTTAATTAACTACATGGTATGTCTCAGATCAATTTGGTTTAAAAGATTTAATTTAACTTCAAAATAAATAATTTTAAAAATATATTTACTGAGTGTAAGTTCATGACCATGTAAATGTGATATTAGAAAAGGTAATAATCAGGATGTTAACACTGAAAAGTTAATTATCAGGACTTCTTATATACATGTTATATGTAATAAACAGATTAAGACACAACAGTTTCATGAGTGTATTGCCTTGAGAGCGATGACAATTAAAATGTCATGGGTATTGAAGATGATTTTATAATGATATTAATAAATTTAAAATGTCCTTTTCAAATTGTGGATACATTTATAATTGAAAGTAATTTTAAAATTATGAAAAATATGAAACATTAGGATATAATCTTTTATTTTGGATATTATCATGATTATATTAAAAGTTTATCTAACATGTCTAATTCATGCAGCCAAGTATTGATTTATCAACATAAAAATGGGTAAATAACTGATATAAAATAAAGAAAATGTGTTGTCTGGTTAAAAAAAACCACAATTTTGAAAGCATTATTTAATACAAGCTGTAATAAGTAAAAAGTATACCGGGTAAAATTTAAGATGTCAAATTAAACTCATCTAATTACTACTAATCATAAGAAGGAAATACTAGCTTTTTTTAGGTTGCTAAAAATGTTTAAATTAAAGAAAGAGTTTTAACTTTGAACAAAGATTCTACATTTCATGATTTACTTTAAAAAAAGGTTTATTCATTCATGACACAAAATGACAGTCAACAATGCATTTTTTTTTTGGTTATCTTTGTAGTATTTATTTCCTATTAAAATGATCTAAAGACATCACCTGTTAAGTTTTAGAGAGAAATAACTTTGTCTGGCTTTAAATAATTGATTAAAACAATCTTGTATAGTGCTAGCCTCAATTAGACAGTAACCCGTCAATGAAGTGACACACTTAAGAAAACATTAATGTAGAAAGAGCTAACATATTTTTTAAAATAGAACCCCAAAAAAAGGGTAACTTTTATTCTTCTTTTCACACATATCAATTTAATTGTATAAGTCTCATAAATTCATTTGTGTTGCCAAGAAATTATGTTCACTAGTATTTATACATGAATATATCTTCTATATAACATGTATAAATTTAAAGAAGTATTAAGTAATTATAATCATGATAATTATACAATATTAGATAAGTTTCAATACTTTATTCTTAATTTATGTTTTTTTGTTTGTAGAATTCTCATTGGTTTGAGCATGATTACCAGCCAGATTATGAAGCCAGCTTAAAAAGGAAATACATATAGCATGTATAGGTGACACTACGTATCTCGCATACCTGTAAATTGTGAAACAGTGGATTAATTCATAATTTGGTGTTACTGACTTTAGTGTTTTTGGAAATAACAAATAGGGCTTACAGCAATATGCCATGATGTTGATGGGATTTCATAATAAATTGGACAAGAAGAAAATTGTGCATTGTATAAATAGCAAACTTGCAATTTGAAAAAAAAGACTTCATTACTTGATGACAGTGAATACCTTTGATAATTAATTCATTTGAAATTGAAATAATAATTTGGAACTAAGAGGATTCAAAGTTTTCTGGGAATATTATTATCATAGTGCATCATATTTGAATTCTATGAAATACCTTGGATAGTTATTCAAGAATAGCAAATTGGATTAATAAAAAAATCATAGTTTCAGTGAATATCAATAGCGCATCATATCTGAATTAATGAATACATGTACCTTGGATAATAAATTTATATAAATTTGGAAGTTGACAATATCTGATTTGTGTGAAATTTATAGTACATCACATCTGAAGTTAATGCTTGCATTCATATTGTTAGCTATATGTACCCCCAGGGGGTGTTAACTTTAACAACCTTGATTACCCATGAGGGTCTGTCCTGGTGGGTCACTATTGGTAAGTGTCATTATGACGGAAGTTTTTAATGACCTTGACTGCCTTTACAGCCCTTGCATGGACATTGGTTGATGTCAAATGACTGCTTGCTGTACTTATATAAGAGTCTGAATGTACATACAGTATATTAATATAATCATCTAAATTAATGTTCATTCTGAAACTGTCTTTTTATACTAGTCAAAAACATTAAACAATACATATACATTTTGTACTTCAAAGTATCATTTTACATTTATTGTCTTGCCTTCCACAAAAGTCATTTAAAGTTGATTGTATGCAGGACATAGGTATTGCAATCTTGGGCTGATGACGTAAACTTTTTTATAAAGCTTTACATTTTAAAAGCTGAAAGAGCTGGATGCTTCTTATCTTCTTATCATTTGTTTGTATTCAGATAGCTAATATGTTATGAAGTTTCAGTCTATCATTATATGTCCATTGCACCTAGCTGACCTCATTTTCATGGTTTAGTGACTGCATGTAAAAAATACTGTTTTTCTAACAGTGAGATGCTCTCTTATACGAGTACATTTTGTAATTGGATACATTTTTTGTATATACATGTACATTTGTACATGTATATGATATAAAAAAAAGATGTGGTTACACTGGTATGATTGTCAATGAGCATGATGAGACAACTCTCCACACAAGAGACCAAAATGACACAGAAATTAACAACTATACATGTAGGTCACTGTACAGCCTTCAACAATGAGCAAAGTATATACTGCATACGCTAGTCGGCTATAAAAGGCCACATGTAAAATAGTAAGTAAGTAAGTAAGTAATGACTTTATTTAAAGAGGGTGACCCAATTAGCTTTCGCTAGTCTACCTTGAGGCCCTCATAAAGAACAAACAGTACAAATATTACAAAGCTTACAGTTTCTAACATATTATTAATGACAATGTAAAACAATTCATATGAGAAATATGAGTATCTAAATTCTTGCAAGGTATACTTGTCTATCAGGTTGAGCTGACCTGACCTGCTGACATTGACTTCATTTCATGGATAAATGGATAGGTGATTAAGGTTAATTTCAGTGAGTTTAAGCCAAAATAAATAATTGTGTTTCCTATTTCAATCTCCAAAAAATTAAGAAGGGTAGATAGGAAAAACATTTTATTCTATTAACATGATTAAAAAAATTTGTTTTTAAATTTCTATACTTTTTTCTGTTAATGTACTGTGATAACATTTCCCATATTTCACAGCTAATACACTGCAGTCTTAGTCCTTTCAAACATTGGTTTCTGATATGTTTTACTGATGAGTTTTATTTGTAATTATCATTCACACAAGTTATCTGATGTGGAAAGACATCAAATGATGAATATATATATGACATGTACATACATGATGAATACATTGTTTAGGGTGGCCTAGAAACGGAGGTATGGTGAGGGAAACCAGAAACATGCAATAAAATTATTTTGGCCTTAATACAGTATTCCAGTAGATCAACTTCATGTATATTTAATGTACATGTATAGACAGAATGGAAAATTTGAGTATATGTCATGTATGTCTGACTGGTAGGGTTCATCAAACATTGAGCTAAATGTCATAGGTTCATTGGGCAATGTTGAGTTTTTGTGGTTTTGTCTATTTTTTAATGTTTCTCAGATGCGATAAGCTGCATTGTACATGTATAGGATTACTATTTTTTTTGCATATGACATGAATGTTAGGTGTTCATGTTTGATTGGCCGGTTTTATTTAACAATGACCACATTTTCATGGTTTTCATTAATTTGAATAAGGAGATGTGGTATGCATTTCCACGAGACAACCATCAACCATAGACCATGTAGACCAAGTGATGTGCTTGTAAGCTATATAATAGGTTACTCCACACCCTTCAACAATGACAAAAACTAATACTTCATAATGAGCACCCTATATAAAGGGTTCAGCCTTGCACGCAATATATCTCTGTCATGTCTGTGCACATGGTACATTAACCTAGCTCACTTGTACATGTAGGTTTATATATGTGATAAACAGGTTGAGAAAAACCCGGCGAAATATAAACTCGATGGTTAATATTTTTCTGTCCATGTGGAGAGCTATTAATTAAGACATTTGAACCTCAAATAAGACACCACTCGATACAATACAGTACAAAGTTGAGTAAATCTGACTAGACTATTAAAAAAAAACAGTAAAATAATATAAATTGAATTTAGATACAAGACATTAACGAATATTTTAGTGTTTTCCATAGCTACATGTAAAAAATGCGTTGAAAGTTCAGCATAACTTAGATTTTTTTTAATTTGTAAATCAAAATGATTAGAAGCTAGTACAGTAACTTTTATAATATTCAAATAGTCACAAGAGCTTAAAAACAAACAAATTAATTCTAAAAGTGTCCATATCGTATGAACTAAGCCCTCGGCAGTTTTCTATGGGGATAAGTTTGACAAGTGTGTATATTCCCGCTGGGTTTATAGTATATTGACCGTTATTATGAAATTATGAAGTAATGTGATTTGTAAATCTACGGATATTGGAGGTAAAATCTTGCATGCATGAATGATTTCACAACTAGGTTATAAAAATTAAAACGTTGTCATTATGATAATTTCGAAAAGTGTCTTATGTTATAGTTAAAGATACATTTTTTTACAAATAAATTGAGACACCTTGTTCAATTTATCTAACAAGTGCATGTATCTATATGTGTTCAAGCATTAAATGCGCATAAACCAGTCCCATGTGAAATTGCAGGTATCTAACGGTGGTCTGATTTTGTTCGAAGAGATGCGAGACAAGGGAGTGTCAATTGAGTTATTAATTTACAACATTTACAAGATAAGCGGGGAATACCAAAATTTCCAGCGGCAGATATTTCAATATGTTTTCTGTTTTTACTATCAGTTTCTATTTATACTAATGCATTAAATGGGTTTGGCAGTTGTGTACTTTTTTTATAACAACCTTTTTAAAAAATTGCATACGATGTGATTGTATTTAAAACAATTTAACCTATCCCGGACTGTCAGATAGATATTTGGTATCCGTCATGTCGATGACTTTTAAGTCTATAAAATGACTACCAATATTTGAAAGTTGCGACACTTAAAAATCAATGGTTGTAGCAATCATATTTTAACTGTAACAACCTTTTGGACGTTTAAACAGTTTATTTACAACTGTTTCAACGTTTTGCGTGTTGGGGCAGTTATTAAATAACTGTAACAACTTTCAAAAGGTTGCATTAGTCGTATTATAACTGTGACAACATGTTTGTGACAGCTATTTCTAGTGTTGTTGCAGTCGATTTATGTTGGAGACAAACACTTTAAAAGTTAGGACGGTCACAAAATAACTGAAACAGTAAAATTTTACAACTGTTACAACTTTAACAAACACTTACAGTCTTAGAACGACTGTTACTGGTATGGACAGTTGTTATTTCGTCCAGTAGTGATAGTGACAGTGCAGTATTATTCTAATTTAATTTTGTATTCGATGCCTGTGCAAGTTTACTACAAGTTCCTTTATTTTCTATTATAAAGGGTCTGAACACGACCTAATGCAAGTTTACTCCTTTAATGTTAAAGGTCAAATTGCAGTACATTGTTGTTGTTTTCTCAAATGATTTTCTACAGACAGATTGGTGGTCTCACTTTTATGTAATCCTTGCTATTTAGTTTTATCTACAAAAAAAGAAAGAGCCAGTTTTGTATTCTTTGATAAAAAGTTTAATTCACTGTAATCTTTGATTGGATTCTAATTGCCAACTGATTATATAAGGTAATTCAATTCAATGTACTAGATGTTTCAGGTGTGAAAACTTAAATGACATGATTCTTGGCTTGATAGGTGATTACGACAGGTGTCAAAATTATATAGTAATCTCATTAAATATCAGGTCTTCTAGTGTGCTGGTGAACTTACACAAGTCAACATTTTGGGCTCAAAGTTTTTATTATAAAGTATATATTTTTGTATAATATATGTATTGATCTCACAGATTCCTTAATTCTTTGACAGATTTTGTTAAATAAAAGAGATAATTCACATGTGTCGATCAGTTCGATATATAAAGCATATATCGGCAAATGTGAATTCCGTCCGGTCAACTTATTTTGAGGAAAAACATTTTTTTTTACTATAAAGTTTATATTTTCGTAGAACATTTTTAATAAATCTCCAAGATTCCTTAATTTCATGGACAAATATTGTAAAATAAAAGAGATATTAACATTTGTGTCGATCATTTCAATATATTTAAAGCATACATATATATAGGCAAATGTGAATTCCGTCCGATCAACTTTTTTTTAAAAGAAAAACATTTTTATTTACTATAAAGTTTATATTTTCATATGAAGTATTTATTGATCTCGTAGATTTCTTAGTTTCATGTAAAACTGTTGAAAAAATATTAACACATTTTTGATCAGCTCAATTTAATTAACGCGTACATCGGCGAATGTGAA
This sequence comes from Mytilus edulis, assembly GCF_963676685.1. NCBI lineage: Eukaryota > Metazoa > Mollusca > Bivalvia > Mytilida > Mytilidae > Mytilus > Mytilus edulis. The sequence continues at coordinate 65,186,335 of NC_092357.1, read as the reverse complement.
CACCGTCCGGTCAACTTTTTTGGGAGAAAAACATTTTTTTACTATAAAGTTTATATTTTTGTTTCCAATATTTATTATTCTCACAGATTCCTGAACTTATTGAACAAATATTGTAAAACAAAAGATATTAACACGTGTTGTCGAGGAGTTGAATATATATGTATATCGTATATCGGCGAGTGTGAATACCGTCCGGTCAACTTTATTTGCTCAAAAATTTTTGTTTTTCACTTTTTTGTTTGCTTTTCATAAAATATATTTTAATATCTTTAAGGTCTACAAATATTAAACAAATCTACAAAATAACAAAAAAGTTATGACTATTTATATCCCGTCCGGTCAACCGTCCTGTCACCATCCGGGCAATCGTCCTGTCATTAGTGCTAATAGGAAGAGACAGGTAAAAATCGGCAACGTCGAAAATGATGTTGATATCCCATGATTATAAGAATATTCTTTCGATGCGTTGGATAACCTTTCTATCCGCTTTCTAATAAAAAAACCCTCTCATTTCCTTTATGATACCTCTATGTGATTGTATAGTTATTGTTTTATGTGTATAAGAATATATCAAATAAAAAAAAAGGAATTTTGTTGATATGTATAATATCTAGTAGAGTCTAGCGAGTACAGAAATTTGCTATCTTGGGAAAAGCATTGCGAATGTTGTTGACATATTTTAATAAAAGCTCAAGTCTGATATGAAAACTCTTAAATACGATAATATGTCATAATCAGACCTGTCATCAGGTCTGGTCAATAGCAGACTTGTCCACAGGTCTGGACAGAAGCCGAACTGTCCACAGGTCTGGTCAATAGCATACTTGTCCACAGGTCTGGTCTGAAGCCGACCTGTCCACAGGTACGGTCAAGAGCTGACATGTCCACAGATCTGGTCTGGGGCAGACCTGTCATCAGGACTGGTCAAAAGCAGACTTGTCCACAGGTCTGGTCTGCGGGAGACCTGTCCTCAGGACTGGTCAAAAGCAGACTTGTCCACAGGTCTGGTCTGGAGCAGACCTATCGATAGGTCTGCAGCAGTCCTAAAAATGCAGACCGTAGGTCTGGACCACCAACGACGAAGTTAACTTGCTTGTCTGCTTTAAAATTTATCATGCAAACTTAGAAAGCAGTCAACAAGTCTGCTCTAAGCTAACTTTTAGGCTAGGACCGCACCCATCTGTATATTCAGACATTACAATGGCCAGCCTTTTCACCGGAATTGAGTCCAATTGAACACTTATGGGATCAAATTGGACAAGCCGTAAGACGACGACAGCCACCACCAGTTACGCTGCGACAACTTGAAATTGCATTGCGGGAAGAATGGACAAACATTCCACAACACCGTATCCGACGTCTGGTCAGGCCAATGCCACGTCGTTGTAGAGATTGCGTTGCAGCCCGCGGTGGACGTATTCGTTATTGAGACTGTGAGTTAGTGGTAATTGAACATTTTTGTTTGACTTTTATCTTTAGAAAACTGTCATTAACAATTACTGTAAAGAAAATATTATCTTGTATAAAAATGTTATTTTTCAAAAAACAAAGTGTTGCGATTTCATTGGCACTCGGTATATATACAATATATCCTTTACTTATGTCAGGTAACTATTAGTTGTTTACACTTGACAATTGCACTCACATTAACGCTTGTCTGTTATGAAACATGAAGCTTTCCCGTTCAAAGCACCAGAGATCACCCCCGATGTTTTGGTAAGTTTGTGTTGCCATGTGTTCAGTTGTCTATGCTGTTTTTCAAAGACTGTTCGTTGTCCGTTTTCCGTTGATAGTTTATCGTTTTTGATCAAGGTGTTGTCAGCTTGTCTTCGACGTATGAGTTTGAATATCCCTTTGGTATTTTCCACCTCTCTTTTGACACACGTTTTATTTGTTTAAATACTATGTATTATGAATACTGTATGATTGGAAACGCAAAGATCATTTCCAGAACCAAAAATACATATTTTTACTAATTTCGATTCGCATTTATATATGCATGTATTAAACTATGTAGCTTACTAGCAGTCATACCAAGTACGGTGACCTATAGTTGTTAATTTCTGAGTCGTTTGTTCTCTTGTGGAAAGTTGTCTCGTTATACCACATCTTCTTATTTTTATATATAAAGCAAGTTTTATCGTAAAGACATACTGTTCGTAAACCTTCACTATATTAGGGTTTGTGAAAGCTTAGGCAATAAGATAATTGTAACAGGTTTAGACTTATAAACTTACAGTTGATTCTTGTTGTATAAATCAACTCGTGGTGTCAAGATTGCCCAAAGAAAGACCTCCCTCCGGTCGGTCTTTCATTTGATCAATTCTGACACTCCTTGGTGTGTTATATGACAAAAAACACCTTAAAGTATGCATTATCTATAACTGTATTAGTGACTCATATTTTTAGCGTTGAGCGTTCATAATGAAGGTATATCTAGAAAATCGGTTCGGAAGCATAATATTGCATTTTGGGATATCTTAAATCATATGCATTTAATTTAGTTATAAAGTGATGACTTATGTTATCTTAGCTTTTTGTGGAACATAGATGTATGACCTATAAACGTTTCATGACTTAAATCCCGTCCTATTTTCATTGATTGTGACATCACCGAATGAGAATCATCACCGAATGTGTTCCTACCATGGGTAGCAAGATGTGTGTCACTAATGGAGTAGGATAAGTGCCTCTTTGGAACACTTCAGATAACTCTCATTTTGTGTGGAGTTCGTGTTGCTCAGTCTTTCATTTTCTATGTAGTGTTATGTGAACTTCTTTGTATTGTCGTCATTTTTCGTTTTTTGGTATTGCGTTTCATTTTCGCTCTACCTTAGAGTTTATAATGTCCCCTTTTAAAATATAGATTTGTTTTTCCAACACTTCTGAAGAAAACATAATGCATGTTGAATCTTTACATAATAAAACATAATTATAAAATGGTCTGTGTCTTCTGTTTGTTTAATTTCATTTTTTTTCTGTTTTCATTTAGTTGACAGCACCTTTAAACCTATTATGCATCTGTTTTTTCTTCAAAATGAAGTTTTCATATATCGTAATATATCTATCACTTTCCCTTTCTTTCCGTCGAAACCCTTTTTTTTTACATAAAAACCCATTCCGCAAAACAGCTTATAAAAGGCCCCGACACGACAAATCAAAAGCGATTCCAACGAGAAATACAACGCCCCAAATTACGTAGAATAAATTTAATTGTGAATCGCATATTACTGCATAAGTAAATATGTCTATTCAAAGTAGATAAAAAAAAAAAGAATTGTTATGTTTAAATTAAAAAAAATTATCGAAATATGCTATGCAGCTATATTCTTTAAACTCAATAGATCAATTTTATTTGCACCAAAAGCGAAAACAACACATACAGATATCTTGCGTCCGAAGCGTTTTTCTAAATTTACCTTCCTAAGGAACTATCAGGCCTAATCGATTGAAAGCCAGGAATGTATATATAGCAATTTCTTAACAAAGTCACTTGATTTCGGGTTTGAGATATTACCAGTATGATTGGTATTCATTAATGGGTAGATGACGCTAAGTTGAATGTAGTTTATAAGCATTTATTAAATTTACCTCAAGTCAGTTTGTAATTCAGTTATTTTCAATTTACAGATTATCGGCAGTCGAATGATATGTGTAGCTTAGTTCCCAGGTATAGAGACACATATACAAATGAACTAATGTACACCATTCAGGGAAATGAAACCTCGTTTGAAGACAGATTTAGTGAAATATCTACAAGCGGTTACCTTTCAAAAAACAATAAATCTTACAGACGTAACACGTACTAGAATAAGCAGAAATACACTGCATGATACTTGCCTTCATGTAATGTACATTACTTGATTAAAATTCGTCAGTTTCAACTTTTTTGATGTCTTAATGCTTGGGGCAGTGATTAGATTTCTTTCTTTCTTAATATTAAACTTAGTAATGTTCCCTTTTTAGCAATCCTTGAATCTCTTTCGTCGACTCTTTAACCCCCCTCCCCCCCCCCCCCAAAAAAAAAAAACCCAACAAAAACAAAAACAAAGCAAAAATACACCTCACTACTAAATGAGTTCAAATGTTGTTGATACTGAAATTAATTATTGTGCAACATGTTTTGGTTGCTGATACTGTCGATGATGCTGAAACGACAGACAGTGAATAAAACTGGTCACCTACATATATATAACATCGAATAAAGACTCCATTGTGGAACTTACACAGACTAGTTGAATGGTTAAAAACTATCTTCATTATTAAATTTAATTTTGTACATTAAAATAAGGATAATATCAGATTGCAAGGCTAACTACCTGTGTCCTCTTTCTACACAAAAACACACAATAGAGGTTCCGATTTGCTACCGTACTAACCGTTATACAAACTAGGAGCCGTCATTGAATTTTTGAAAAATAATTGATGTTTACACATTATGTCAAGGTATGATTTATGAATCATAATCAAAAGTATTTAGAGGAATTTTAATCTGCAACTTTGTATAAATTCTTATAATTTTTTTTCGTATTTATAGCAAACAATATTGTGTGAACTCGATTATCATGATTATCCTTTTAAGCAACCGTTGCAGGTTATAGTTGCACGAACGGGTTACATTTTGATTTATTTCCCCTGAAATTGCAAAGGCAAAAATAAGATAAGATATAAAGCACATTTAGAACAGATTATTGCCTGTTATATTATTGATATAGAATGGATTGTTTGGAATTTTCGAGAGTAGGTTTGCAGAAAACATCATAAAATAAGAGTCACTTTTATATACAAAATTACTCTCATTAATAGTGTATTAATGATGAAGTAAATGTGCCCGTACCACACTCTGGTTAAACCTATGTGTACGTATCTAAAGATAGAAAAAATGTGCTCAAATCTCTAAGTGTCAATAATACAAACATGTATACATTATTTAAAAAAAATCCTTCATATCGTAGTTCACATTTTAGTTATGTATCATCTTTCAATTTATATGTTTTTCGGAATTCTAATAAATATCGTCTTGCATATGTATGAAAGATTTTACCAACAACAAAAGTAAGAAAACAGGAGTTTCAGTGCAATTACATGTAACTATAGTATAAGACAATTGTTCTCGTTTTTTACCAACAATTCCAGACATTGGTGGTCTTTTCTTCCTTGAAAAAGTCGTCATGTTTTTTAAGTTTACTCTTTTAGTTCTAGAAAAAAGTATAGTTGTTGATCAAAGAAAAAAAAAAAACACATTGTGCAGAATTAAAACTGGTCGTTACGAAAATATTGATATTGAAAATATCTTAACTGTACTAATGAAACTGAAGATGAAAAAAACATGTTTTGTTAAACTGTCTTATATATTCAGATCTATATTCTTAATGCTATTTTTGCTTGCACATGTTGCATTGTTGATGAGAATTTTTCACATATGTCTGATAATGAGAAATCAATATATCTTATTTACAAATGAAAATATGGTAATTTATGCTTACAAAATCTGAAATAAAATTTTACTAAAGCGAAAATTTACTTTATACTCATGATAGTTGACCTATATTTGTATTATATTTAAACTTTTCTTTTATAGTCTCTAATAACTCTTGGCTCATGTTGTTAACTTGTGTTTTACTATGCTGCATATCTAATTTTAAGTGGCGAGGCTTTAATAAAGTATTAGTCTTGTCTTGTCTTTGTTAATCGAGTTCGAATCAATACTGATTAATTATTGTCAGACAGATACCTAAATGAAACTGGAACTGCTTAAATTTAACCACGTGAGTGATTATCCTTATAACAATGACGAGATATGGTAGAATTGCAACTTAAACAAATGCAACAAAGTATCAAGACGAAGATGTAAACAGCTATTACGGCCTTCAAAAGTGGGCAACACACACACATATTATAAACAATCGCTAGGCGTGGAGCTACTGCCATGCAAACATGCTAATACACAATACAAGGACGGATAGATTAAATGTAAGCAACGTCTTTTATCTAACTTTTTATTCCACACATAATTGCCTCAGAAAAAAACATAACTTATCTTTTTTAAATATTAACAAGATGTGATATGACATAATTGCCAGCGGGACAACTATTCTAAACTTATTCAACAAAGTATAATGTGTACCCAGTTTGTTAATATTATTGATTTATTAAAAGTTATCTATTAACTTCCGACACTAAGGGAGACAACAACGTTTTTTCTGGTATTAGACTGGTTAACGACTTACGTCATTGTATATATCGCCTATATTACGATGTCACGGTAACAGTTTTGTTGTCGTCTGGTAACGGATAAACAATACTAGTTAGTCAATATATACGCTTTTTCCGTCATGGGTCGCATACGCAGGGGAGGACAGTTCATCAAATAGGATACATTAAAGTGCTCTTTGAGAATGAGTAATTTAAATAGCCTTTGTCGGGAAGACCACATTTATACTCTCACTAATAATTCGCAAGATGTAAGTTTTTGTGAGTTGGACGTTGGACAATCGGTGTCCGTTCACAGTGACCCTTCTTTTGACGAAACATGGAAAGAAGGTCGTCGGGTAGTCGAACTGTTCCACCTCGCACAGAATCTCTTCTGCAATATGTGTAACTGTCCCTTGCAGTTAATTGACACTGTCGGTAAATGGAAGTACGGCCTTGGTAGCATTTTTTTCATACCCTGTAGTAGCTACAGTGCTTGTAACAGTGTGGAAACGGGAAAAAGAAGTGAGACTGGTGCATTTGTAGTGAATTCAAAAGTTGCATTAGGTAAGAATTAACAAAATTCTCTCTAGATTTTGTATACTATTTTTTCTGGGTGGAGAAGGTGTATGGTTTCATGTCTTGTATAAATGAAACTGCCCCACACCTCTTTTTTTCTTTCTTGAATTCCCCTCTATTCTGGTCATGGGTTATGGGGTTTGGGATGAAAAAAGTGTAATTTTTAGGGGAAGTGCTGCCCAAATTTTCTTTGAATCTGGTCGACTTGATCATTTTTATGCATTTAATTTTCAATTTTTACCCCCTCCCCCTTCTAGTTCAAATTAGAGGAAATAATTCCCATTTGTTGGGTTAATTGCCTAACCGGTTTAAAAAGGTAGTCTTTTTACACATGCAGTTTATGGATATAACATATTTATGTACTTTGTATACTTTTATTTAGTGACCATTTTGGTGAACTTTATCATATCACACATTCAAAACTTTTGACTGCACAATTAAGGTGGATGCATAAAGAAAAATGACTTTAAGTACATGTTGGTTTATAATTTTCATTAGGGTATACAGTATTAATAGTGAATCATTAGTCATTTTAAGAAATTTATATGAGTCTTTGATCTATAAGTATAAATGTAATAGATATGGATTTACAATCATTGAGATAAATTATATATAAAAAAAAAATTATATTCCAAAGAAGTAAGAACTTGAAATATTTTATTGTAATATTTAGATTTAGTATTACATGTATCTAAATTACAAATATACAGACTGTTGTTTCACATCAAGCACAATATCAATGTTTTTAGATTGAAAATACTTGATTTTTTAGGAATGATACATGCAAGAATTGGGGCCACACATGTCAACAATTTTCTTGGTGCATTGAATGTTCCTCCTGTGAATTCTTCCACCATCAAGAAAAAGGAAAATGAAATTAGGAAAAAAATTGAAGTTGGAAGAGAATCATGTCAATCAAATCAAAAGAAGGAACAGTTAAAGAGTAATGGAAAGGTAATTTAATATTATTTAGGCAGATATTTTTTAAGCAATGTTTTAAAAATTTTACAAAGTATATATATGTATAGAGTATAATGAGGACTGTATATTTAATTTTGCCCTTGCCGTCTGAGAAAAATTAATTAGGTTTATACATGATTCAGATCTTGGTTATAATTTTAGGTTCAGGGTCAATATTTAAAATGAGATTGATTGCTTCGCTGATCACAGCTGTAAGCCTGTATACGACCGCAGAGATACAAGCCTGAATAGTTGGGGCAAAATTGGATACAATATTCAAACTTGATACAGGTCTGAATTGGGATATTTTTTTAGCACCCTCTTTTTTTACTTTTGTGCAAATTACGCTATGCTTTTGTGAATTGACCCTCCCAAATGTTTGACCCCCACCCCCTTTATTTAAAAAGATTTTGTTTTAATTTCTGAAATTAGAATCGATTAAAAATCCCCCCACCTTTTTTCACCTTCCCTTCCATTTTATTTGAACTTGGCTCTAAATAGGATGCATAGCCTTGCTTTCAATCTGGTTCTTAGCCATTTACAACTAACATTCATATTTCAAAACAATGTATGGTTATTCTATATTTATTATTACAAATAACAATGTTGACAGCCTAATTACATAGGCGGTTCCAGGGGGCGGGCCGCCCCCCCCCCTTTTCGTGGGAAAAATTTGGTTGATTATATAGGGAATCACTGAAGCGTGACTGGAGCCGCCCCCTTTACAAAACGTTCTGGATCCGCCACTGAATTATCCATTTAATTTTAATATTTACTATGTTTATAGCTACATACTAATTGAACACAGCATGTTCTTTCATTAATTCTATTTTTTGTCATTTAGGTTGAAGCCAGTTTTGATGCAGGGTGGCAAAAGCGGGGTACTGGTTGGAATTATGATAGTAATACAGGTAAATAAAAAAATTTAAGCTTTAACTTGATTAATAAAAAAAGATGTTCCCTATACATGTAATACATCACACACACATAAGAATAAAATGAAGATAAATTGCAATATAAACATATGTATAAAAAAAATAGCAGGATATGAAGTAAATGTACATGTACAGTACGCCCAGAGAGTTTGTAATCGCGAACTATAAACACCGATTTCGAGTGTAGCGGTGTGACACCGCGACTCGCAGATAATACTCCCAATTTCCTCCAAAGATTCTCTCCCAACACCGCGTGGCTGTTAATTGGTCTATTGCCCATCGGATGTATTGAAAATTAATGACGCGTGACAACATAATCGGATTAGCCAGATTTAATACCTTTGTACATTTAATCGATCTTGATTGCACCTGTGTGCTTTAAAATACGTTATTCATATGTCCTTTCTTAGTCAGATAAAAGTGTGACATTTCCATTTAGAATAAGATAATTATTCTTGTATGCATATGCCCATGTCATTGTCATATGAAATAAAACGTACAAACGTATGAATATACGAATAAAACACTTATTTAGTATTTTCATTATAGTCTGATCAGGTCATAATTTGTGTGTTTTCAACAAAGACAATTTTACCACAATTAGAACCTTTTATGACCTACTCAGTGAGCAATACCCAGTTCATGAATTGTTCAATATTATATAATTAATATCAACTTGCTTAAAACAAAATGATGTATTTTCCGATAATATGTCCAATCTAAACCCAAGAGTTAAGTTTTCGGATCAACAAGTGAACTCTGTTACTTTCAATTTATTTTGAAATGTAAACTATTATGTTTCAATACCTCGGTAGATTACCAACTTGAAATATTTGAATTTAAAAAAGAAACTGTAAAGTGACAAATCGTTTTGTAAGCAATGTGGCAGCCCTATATTCATAAATACTTAGAGTTTACTGTTACGTGATACTATTTCCCGCCAAATAAAAATCTCGTGGACAAAATTGATGTCACTATTTTTAGCATTTAATATTGGGAGCGAAGTCAAGTTCAAGTTCAAGTTCAACCAGGCACTGTTGATCACTGATGAATATTATGCAACGACCAGTTGATGCAGCTAAAGAAGTATTCCTGTTGTAGCCGAAATGTATTATTTATCCTAAAGTAATGCTAACAAATCGCGAAGAGAAAATGCCGTAGACTCATTAAGCATAACGAATTGTGAATAGTATTTTCTTTTTTACTTGCATATACAAGTTTTAAGACACGTAGTTACTAAAAGTACTATAAAAATACAGTATTAAAACATTAAAACATTTGACTTTTCTACTCTTTACACAAGTATTCCACATTCCAAACTAAAAGACAAATTGAAAGAGTTGGTATTACTTTGCTTCATAAAAAAAAATGGCCAACGTAGATATAAGTATCTTGTCTTAGGAAAGGATAAATCTTACTTTGTAAAGAATCACTCTGATTCAAACAAAAAATTCTCTGAAACCGATATTATCAAGATGCTTGAATTCTTGATTGACAACATATTTGTAACGTTCGGAGGACGTGTTTTTCAACAGACTGTCGGCATCCCAATGGGAACAAACTGTGCCCCTCTACTGGCCTACTTGTTTCTTTATTATTATGAGGCTGACTTCATGCAGGAACTTCTTAGGAAGAAAGATAAGAAGTTAGCAATATCATTTAACTCTACGTTCCGCTATATAGATGACGTTCTTTCACTAAACAATTCAAAATTTCGTGACGATGTGGAACGCATCTATCCCATCAAATTGGAGATAAAGGATACTACAGATACAGTTAAGTCGGCTTCATTTCTTGACTTACATCTGGAAATTGACAATGAGGGTCGGTTGAAAACAAAACTTTACGACAACAGAGATGATTTCAGCTTTCCAATTGTGAACTTTCGATTTCTAAGTAGCAACATTCCAGCAGCACCTGCATACGGGGTATATATCTCCCAATTGATACGATATTCCCGTGCTTGCATTTCCTATCATGATTTTCTTGATAGATGGTTACTGCTCACAAGGAAACTATTAAACCAAGAGTTCCAAATGGTGAAGTTGAAATCATTCCTTCGTAAATTTTACGGACGCCATCACGAGTTGGTTGACCGTTATGAAATAACCGTTTCACAAATGATATCGGATATGTTCCTTACGTCGTAAGTACAATCACCTTCCCTTTCATGAATGTGACCTACCGAATTAGACTATTTACCGGATTTGTTATCACATAAGCAACACGACGGGTGCCACATGTGAAGCAGGATCTGCTTACCCTTCCGGAGCACCTGAGATCACCCCTAGTTTTTGGTGGGGTTCGTATTGTTTATTCTTTAGTTTTCTATGTTGTGTCATGTGTACTATTGTTTTTTTGTTTGTCTTTTTCATTTTTAGCCATGGCGTTGTCAGTTTGTTTTAGATTTATGAGTTTGACTGTCCCTTTGGTATCTTTCGTCCCTCTTTTTTAGCTCACCTGGCCCGAAGGGCCAAGTGAGCTTTTCCCATCACTTTGCGTCCGGCGTCCGGCGTCCGTCGTCGTCCTGCGTCCGTCGTCGTCCTGCGTCCGTCGTCGTTAACTTTTACAAAAATCTTCTCCTCTGAAACTACTAAGCCAAATTTAATCAAACTTGGCCACAATCATCATTTGGGTATCTAGTTTGAAAAATGTGTCCGGTGACCCCGCCAACCAACCAAGATGGCCGCCATGGCTAAAAATAGAACATAGGGGTAAAATGCAGTTTTTGGCTTATAACTCAAAAACCAAAGCATTTAGAGCAAATCTGACATGGGGTAAAATTGTTTATCAGGTCAAGATCTATCTGCCCAGAAATTTTCAGATGAATCGGACAACCCGTTGATGGGTTGCTGCCCCTGAATTGGTAATTTTATGGAAATTTTGCTGTTTTTGGTTATTATCTTGAATATTATTATAGATAGAGATAAACTGTAAACAGCAATAATGTTCAGCAAAGTAAGATTTACAAATAAGTCAACATGATCGAAATGGTCAGTTGACCCCTTAAGGAGTTATTGCCCTTTATAGTCAATTTTTAACCATTTTTCGTAAATCTTAGTAATCTTTTACAAAAATCTTCTCCTCTGAAACTACTGGGCTAAATTAATCCAAACTTGGACACAATCATCTTTGGGGTATGTAGTTTAAAAAATGTGTCCGGTGACCCGGCCATCCAACCAAGATGGCTGCCACGGCTAAATATAGGACATAGGGGTAAAATGCAGTTTTTGGCTTATAACTCAAAAATCAAAGCATTTAGAGCAAATCTGACACGGGGTAAAATTGTTTATCAGGTCAAGATCTATCTGCCCAGAAATTTTCAGATGAATCGGACAACCCGTTGATGGGTTGCTGCCCCTGAATTGGTAATTTTATGGAAATTTTACTGTTTTTGATTATTATCTTGAATATTATTATAGATAGAGATAAACTGTAAACAGCAATAATGTTCAGCAAAGTAAGATTTACAAATAAGTCAACATGACTGAAATGGTCAGTTGACCCCTTAAGGAGTTATTGCCCTTTATAGTCAATTTTTAACCATTTTTCGTAAATCTTAGTAATCTTTTACAAAAATCTTCTCCTCTGAAACTACTGGGCTAAATTAATCCAAACTTGGCCACAATCATCTTTGGGGTATCTAGTTTAAAAAATGTGTCCGGTGACCCGGCCAACCATCCAAGATGGCCGCCACGGCTAAAAATAGAACATAGGGGTAAAATGCAGTTTTTGGCTTATAACTCAAAAACCAAAGCATTTAGAGCAAATCTGACATGGGGTAGAATTGTTAAACAGGTGAAGATCTATCTGCCATAACATTTTCAGATGAATCAGATAACCCGTTGTTGGGTTGCTGCCCCTGAATTAGTAATTTTAAGGAAATTTTGCTGTTTTTGGTTATTATCTTGAATATTATTATAGATAGAGATAAACAGTAAACAGCAATAATGTTCAGCAAAGTAAGATTTACAAATAAGTCAACATGACTGAAATGGTCAGTTGACCCCTTTAAGAGTTATTGCCCTTTATAGTCAATTTTTAACCATTTTTCGTAAATCTTAGTAATATTTTACAAAAATCTTCTCCTCTGAAACTACTTGGCCAAATTAATCCAAACTTGGCCACAATCATCTTTTGGGTTAGTATTTTGAAAAATGTGTCCGGTGACCCGGCCATCAAACCAAGATGGCCGCCATGGCTAAAAATAGAACATGGGGTAAAATGCAGTTTTTGGCTTATAACTCAAAACCCAAAGCATTTAGAACAAATCTGACATGGGGTAAAATTGTTTATCAGTTCAAGATCTATCTGCCCTGAAATTTTCAGATGAATCGGACAACCCGTTGTTGGGTTGCTGGCCCTGAATTAGTAATTTTAAGGAAATTTTTCTTTTTTTGGTTATTATCATGAATATTATTATAGACAGAGATAAACTGTAAACAGCAATAATGTTCACCAAAGTAAGATTTACAAATAAGTCAACATGACTGAAATGGTCAGTTGACCCCTTAAGGAGTTATTGCCCTTTATAGTCAATTTTTAACCATTTTTCGTAAATCTTAGTAATCTTTTACAAAAATCTTCTCCTCTGAAACTACTGGGCCAAATTAATCCAAACTTGGCCACAATCATCTTTTGGGTTAGTAGTTTGAAAAATGTGTCCGGTGACCCGGCCATCCAACCAAGATGGCCGCTATGGCTAAAAATAGAACATGGGGTAAAATGCAGTTTTTGGCTTATAACTCAAAACCCAAAGCATTTAGAGCAAATCTGACATGGGGTAAAATTGTTTATCAGGTCAACATTTATCTGCTCTGAAATTTTTAGATGAATCGGACAACCCGTTGTTGGGTTGCTGATCCTGAATTGTTAGTTTTAAGGAAATTTTGCTGTTTTTGGTCATTATCTTGAATATTATTATTGATAGAGATAAACTGTAAACAACAATAATGTTCAGCAAAGTAAGATTTACAAATTAGTCAACATGACCGAAATGGTCAATTGACCCCCTTAGGAGTTATTGTTCTTTATAGTCAATTTTTAATAATTTTCATAAAATTTCATAATATTTGTAAATTTTTACTAACATTTTCCACTGAAACTAATGGGCCAAGTTCATTATAGATAGAGATAATTTTAAGCAGCAAGAATGTTCAGTAAAGTAAGATGTACAAACACATCACCATCACCAAAACACAATTTTGTCATGAATCCATCTGCTTCCTTTAATATTCACATAGACCAAGGTGAGCGACACAGGCTCTTTAGAGCCTCTAGTTTGACATGAAATAACTGCCACTTTATTTAAACTTAAGATAAAGTAGCCATTAATGCTTGAAAATGCAGAATTTAACATAGAAAGCAATGGGACTATGAATGAGAGGTTTTATACTTCTATGTTACGAAAACAGGTATGTAGTCAATATAAGGTTAAAAAACACAAATCTGAAAAGTGCAACAGGAAATTCATGCAATTAGGAGAAAGTTTGTGAGCGAAACTTTGATATTTTAAAATGTATATGTTAAAGTTGTTTATATTGCATCATGTGTCGACTAAAGAAGTGATAGCTATTAAAAGCTAACCATTGGAAATGTTCTTTGTTCCTTAAAGTACGGTTTAATTTAACTTTCTTTGAAATCGTTAAACTAATATGAATAAGGTGTAACAACAATGTATATAATAACAGAAATCATATCACGGATGTTATTTTACAATGTTGACCTCAAAACTTTTCTTAGTCGATTTTTTGTTCAAGTTAATTAACGTACTTCAAAGCCCATTTTACGAAAATTGCACCGTACGATTTTTTGACGACAAGTCAAAATGTTAAGTTTAACCTTTGAACTACCAAATACTGTGATTTATAGCCGTATAGTCCGAATGACAATTAAACTCCTTAAATAAGCGACTTTTCCTTACTCGGTCACCGTACTATTACCGAAGTATTCAATTCTATCAAACTACGTGATTTTCTTGTAAATATATTGAGATATGTCGCATTTATATGTACTTACATTTTTTTTTTAGATTTGAAAATTCTAGCAATTCGAAATAACAATACTTATAATTGCAGAATAGTTAGCATATTAGTTCATTTACATATAAATGAACATTGATTCATTGTTGGTGTTTAACGCAATATTTAGAACTATTGGCTACTAACGTATTTTGCAGTGATCAGTCTTTATTGGTGGAGTTCCATGGAGTGCCTTAGGAACAAACCTTCGGCAAGTAAACTTGCAATTTCCGTCAACAATACATTATTAGTATTTATTGGTATCAAAGACGAAATTACTGTATAGGTTTCACAACAAAAAATATACCAATCAGCATCAATAGCCTTTTTGATAAGTAGGCAATCTCTTACCAAGTTAAGCAGCTTTGATATTAATGTTTACTTCAGCTACATGTTATAAATAAATTTGCTTAATATAGAAACTGAAGTTTTAATGCATTTGAACCACTGTCATTTCAAATTAAATGGGCAATGGTTTTGCATTAAAATATCAATGTAAATGTGCAACATTAAATTTTCATTTAAAGCATTCAGAAGCGCTATCTTAGTAGATCATCTGTCAAGCATTGATTGAACATTGGCATATTAAAGATAGAACACGTACCTTAAGAAAATATAGAGTTAAAATGTATTTTTGTTATTTTTAAATATCTTTACAATTGTGAGAAATAAAACTTGTGGTTAAATTGATCAAGTTTTTCAATCCTTTTTTATGTTATATTAACTCAAATTATTTTTGCTGATGTTTATTTTGCACTAATCCCTCTGCTGTTGCTCTGACAACGAGTTTTAGTGATTTTATCACTTTAATTTCATATTTTTTTGTGTGGGTATCGAATGGTGTGAAGATCTAACAATAATAATTAGTGATATTAGTTGACATGCAATAAAACGTACAAAATTGTATGTATAATGTACAATGTAACTACAAAATAAAAAAAAATAAGGGATGAACAATTAAAGTCACAGAATTGTACATCAGTGAAACGTATAGGGGGAAATTCAGTAGAAAATCTTCCATTGACTTTAATGCTAATCTATGTATGGAATTAAAAGTATACCTGATTTACCTTTAGAAATTAAAAACTTTCATAATTATATCATTCATGAAAGTACAAATGTAGCCCTATCTTTTGCAACAATAAACACATAGGGTCATGTGGCATTTTGGGGCATGCACATGGCCTTGTTTACAAACAATGTAGATTCGCATTGAATTCCTATACTGACCCCCAGTACTTTTCAACCCTGTATTTAACAAAAAAATTAGTACATTCAGCATTTATTTTTTTATTTTTTTCAACTCTAGTTTTAATCCATCTACCAAATAATATTGATAACAAACATTATCTACCAATCAGAAGAGCTCATGACTTCAGTGTTATACAGAAAGCTCTCCCCCAAATGGGCGTCCCTGATAACGTATAATTATTTACTAAATTTACCCCTATTAGGAAATTTGTTACTTTTGTTGCCACTTTTTTGTAATAATCATGTCATGTATCCAATATACAAGTTCCACTTTCAATACAACATTCATAAATGCTGAATTTGTAAAGATAGAGCAAAATTTATACTACAGCCAATACTGCGGCCAATGTATATCTAATATATAAGGTTACACATTGACTGTTTTTAAAAGAACGGTGTAAAATACTATGTTTAATAAATATGATTTTTTTTCTTTGTTTGCTTTGACCAGTATTGCAAGTACATCATTCTATAAACTAAAGTCTTGGTGTACTCTCAGTTAATGTTTTCTTTATATGGAAGTTTTTAATTGAATACCCTGAAAAGACCACAAAAAGACTTTTCCAAGGCTTTTTTTAAGCAGTTTCATACCACATAAAACAACAATTATGTTTCATTATA
Organism: Mytilus edulis; assembly: GCF_963676685.1. Classification (NCBI taxonomy): domain Eukaryota; kingdom Metazoa; phylum Mollusca; class Bivalvia; order Mytilida; family Mytilidae; genus Mytilus; species Mytilus edulis. Next base: position 65,169,777 of record NC_092357.1, on the reverse strand, counting down.
CGAAATATGTGTTTTGATTACTTGTAAAGTTCACAAAATGTCATTGACAATCACTCATCAGAAAATCCTGTTACCAAAACATCAGGATGGGTTTTTCGCCAAAACTAGAAAGCCAGAACTGAAGTAGAAAAAAGTGCCAAATATAAAAAAATAAGGCTTTTATCAGATGACAATACTAATACTAAAATAAGGCGTGCGCATAGTTATATACTTTAATTCAGTGACGGACCCGCGATATACGGGTGTGTTCTAGTATTTTTAAATAAAGAACCACAATGCATTTCGAAAGTAGAAACTTTCATATATCATTTATGAAAGTACAAATGTAGCCCTATCTTTTGCAAAAATAAAATCATAGGGTCATGCGGCAGTTTTTGTGCATACACATGGCCTTGTTTACAAACAATGTAGATTCGCACTGAATTCCTATACTGACCCCCAGTACTTTTCATCCCTGTAGTAAACAAAAAAATAGTAAATTCAGCATTTGTGTTGATCCACCTACCAAACAGTATTGATGACAAACATTATTTACCAATCAGAAGAGATCATGACTTCAGTTTTAAACAGAAAGGTCTCCCCCAAATGGGCGGTCCCTGATGACGTATATTTATTTACTGAATTTCCACTTCTAACAATTATAGAAAAACAACAATAAGCTTGAACATATTTTCAAGTTAAGTTTTAACGTTACCTTCAATATGATTTATGAACAGATTCTTTATCCATTCTTTGCTTACAAGGATTGGACAGCGGTTGTTTTACATAATGATTTTATAATTAAATTTTAGTGAATACGCTGCAACATGTACACTATAAATATAATTTAATAATCTGCAATGTATGAAACATGGACAGTTACAATAGAAAATTACTTAACATAACGCTTACAAAGTAGTAAATAGAAACATACTAGATAATTAACAATTATTGGAGAAATCGATGACAATAAAACAACAATGGCTTTTTCTTAAATATATTAATACACCAGATAACCTAGTTTGTAAAAAAGTAATTCTAGCAGCCTTAAATCAATAAATCAATTATCATAGTCGAAAAAAGTTACTGCTAGAACATTTCAAATTTACCCGGCTTTCTTCATATGATCCGCCAAAGTAAGCGGCAAAATTAAGGGAGAGGAACAAAACTTAAACTTGATCTGTATCTCATCTTGATTAACTTGCAAACCAAAAATCTGCCCAATATCTGAAGGCGTTAAGAAAAAAACTCTGTGTAACTATGATTTTCAACAATTTATCAAAGTCCAAAGCCCGTAATGTCAGCAAAAATTAGCGGAGCGGAACGAAACTTAAACTTGATCTATAACTCATTTTGGTGAACTCACAAACCAAAAATCAGCTAAATATCTGAAGGCGTTTAGAACAAAACTCCGTATAATGGTTTGTTGCGGAATGAAGGAATGACGGAATGACGGAATATCGTAAATTCTATGATGGGGACACAGTTGATGAAAAGTATCATTAGTTATGCAATGCCGGTTGTTGACGATTATCACAATCGCAAATTTAATCTGTAACATATTAATTGACTTTTAACAACAGTGCTGATTGTCCAGTTGCACGTATTTCATGTTATTTAAAAGCGAACAGACAAATACTTTGAGTACAGTTGAATTTATCAATTACTAAGTGAACTATTTTGTACTAATAAAATCTAATGATACCTTTTATATTAATCCGAATATTGCACGGCGGACTTTTAGCAGAATCGACAGATCTGGAATTTTGAAAACTCTTTAAATCATAAACTGGTCATCATTTTTTAAGATACATTTTAGGTTTAGAGCATCACTCAATAAATACGAACAAGTGACATAACGTCCAGTGACAAATATTTCAAGCTCTATTATCATTCCGGGAAATTTTGATTGGGTGTCAATTTTTACGGTTATTTGGGATTACACTAGATTGGATTTTCATCTGCAAAAATTAAGAGCGAGTAAAGACCGATTTTTTATATGACTTCGATAAGAAACTTCTTCAATCTCCGTTATCTAATAGAGGCCGCTTAAAATAAATGTTGCAAAATAAAAAAAATGTTGCCTTCCAAAATACAACTGATGAAATGAAAAATGAAACGAAGGTTTTTATGCGTATATGATGAGACATCCATCTACTTGAAGTGTCTGATTTAATACCTACATTTTAAGTGAACAAGGCTGTTAACAATTTCATCCATTACCGAATAGATGCGCCTACTTTTATTAGGGTAATACTGCCTAAAGTAATTTCTTTTAATTTAATAGAATAAAAAAAATGAGTATACGTTTTTAATGAAAAAAAATAACATAATATGCTTGATATGGATACGTTTTCGGCGTATATACATATGACACGCTGTAGCGCTCTTTTAAACTTGTTTTGCAGTTCGGTGACGTTATGTTGACACGTTTTGGGGAATCGGACACGTTTGTGGGGGAGGACACGTTTCTGAGTGTTACATACATACTAGTCTCGGCTGATTTTTACTTTGGCGTTCTTCAATTGTCTGAAAAAAACGTAAATTTACTTTAAAACATATTATGAATTCAATATTGATCTCTAAATCACATTTTTTTGGTGTTTTATGGGTAAAGACAAACCGACATGTTAAAATTACCAGGCTTCTCACAAAAGAATTCAAAGTTACTCAATGTTATTACGGCACAATATATACACAAGACAAAACTCGACTATACCACTGACAGTCACATATAACATGTAAAATTAATGTTAAAGAGCAAATATAGCGTCTAGTCATTAGAAATGATAAATATATTCATCCAAAGAGCTCGAATAAACACATGAGCTAGCCACAGTATACACAAGCACATCTTATAAATAAGTACATAAAATACATTAAAATTCACAACTTACACAGTTGTATGCGGCGGGTGGGAGGGTAAATAATTTCAATGAAAAATTTCAAATGTACCGCGAATCCCGAAACAGAGAAATATATAAGAGCGTCCTGTATCCGGGTAACAAATTGACCAATCAAAATAAGGAATAATCGGAACAATTTCTTCCGAGTAAATGTAAACAGTGATTCACGTGGTAATTATCCATTTTTATAAAATCAAAAATTACACAATTACCAGGCTTCTCACAAAAGAATTCAAAGTTACTTAATTTTATTACGGCACAATATATACACAAGACAAACAGATATATTTCACAGCACAGGACAAACACTCGACTATACCACTGACAGTCACATAAAACATGTAAAGTTAATGTTAAAGAGCAAATATAGCGTCTAGCCATTAGAAATGATAAATATGTTCATCCAAAGAGCTCGAAAAAACACATGAGCTAGCCGCCAAGCCAACGGCCGCCAAAAAATAAACAAACAACTGTGTTGAACAAAGAATTAAGCAGATTAATTTTAACTATCATATAAACAATACACATTTTAAGCTTGTTAATCTAGCATGCAAGAAATAATATCAAGCAAAAACTAAATAATTAAAGCAAGCAAGGAAGAAACAATAACAACCCTGAACATAAACTTTTCTCCATACAAGAAACAATATCTCATATGAAAAGAAACAGCACCCAACAGTGTGAACAATACTCACTGAAAAGAGTCCTTTACCTGCAATATAAAATAAAAATATTAGTACATATTAATATAAATAAACATAACTACATCTTAACCAAACAATCTTAAATAATACCAATACATATTAAGGAAAATAAAATAAAAATCATCCAAAGTTTAGTATGGAAGAAATAATATCAACCATAAACTAAAAAAAAAAACCCAAAGGAAGTATGGTAGAAACATGAAATTCAACCATATCAAATCCTTTAACTCCACTTGAGAAATTCATCTCAAATGACAAGTTAACCTATCTAAATTAAATGAGCAACCCTTCTTTTAAAATATAAACCTAACTGCCTTGTACCTTCACAATTGAGATGTAAACCACCATCTTTATAAGCAAATAGCTCCACCTTTGGCTTTCCACATTTCAATAAATATCTATACGAATGAATGAATTCGACTTCATAACTCAAACATAAATTCAACAAAGCCATATTAACATCTTTAATCTTCTGACCCGTTTCCTCAATATCAACAGGACGAGGGGGAATACCAGACAAAGCATTAACCATAGAAGGAAACAACAACTTGGCGGTAGAAATCAAATTACAATAGGCAGACTTAAACTGATCAATAGATAAAATATGAATATCATTGGTACCACAATGAATAACTAAACATTTATAACCTTCATAAATACTCCCCTTGATCTTGTTAAGCTGATAGGTTATTTCTCCAATGGAAGCCCCCCGAAACGCATAAACATCCGCATTCTCAAGCTTCACATATTTTGCGATTGAGTCTGACACTATCAGAAAAGTTCCTGGTTCTACAAAGAAACGATTTAAATTAGTAACCTAACAAGGAAACACTCTTCGACATCATTTGCGAAACTTTCAGTTTCTGTTCCAAGGTAAATTCTAAATACTTTTTATAAGCATCACTATGCCAATCTCCATGAAGTTGAATTAATTCCGTAGAAACCTCAGCATCAAAAGCAAATGATGCCCCCCTCTTCTAAAACTATGAGTAGAGTAAAATAAAGAGTTACGACCTTTTTAAAAAAATTAAATATCGAAGCTTATTTTGATACTCTTTTAAATAATTTCAATGAAAAATTTCAAATGTACCGCGAATCCCGAAACAAAGAAATATATAAGAGCGTCCTGTATCCAGGTAACAAATTGACCAATCAACATAAGGAATACTCGGAACAATTTCTTTCGAGTAAATGTAAACAGTGATTCACGTGGTAATTATCCATGTTTATAAAATCAAAAATTACATAATAAAAGTCGTCATTGCTTCTCCCATAGTTGATGTTTACAAACTTTAGTCTCTACTACGAACCTCAATACATTTATGTTCTGGACAATTACGGGTATGAAAACTTCTTATATCCTTTGTTGACATATTTGTTAGGTTTTGTAATGATTAAGATCAAACCATAACGTTGACTTCTGTAATTCCATATTTGACACGTTAATACTAGACTTAGTTCACTTGAAGCGGCGGTATTTAACCTGTTCGCTTATCATAGACCAGTTAATTTATAGGATAAACTCATCAATGAAGTGTCCAGTTAGGGTCATTGACCCGATTGTTTATTTTATTGTAAAAAGGAGTTTAAAAACATGTAATAATTCTCAGATTTTGGAAATTGTGGGTATAACTATGACGGCGGCAATCGCAAAACATTAGTAGTTTCAAATCATACAGGTTTACCCAACTGGCTTTTCAGATGATCATTCGACCGATCAATCTGCTAACCGCTAGTTTAAGTTTGAAGGCCTGATCCATATCTTCAGGTGTGCGTTATCATAATACGATGAATTGCAGTTTTGTCTTTTGCATTATAAGCATGTATGTGAGGAGTCCTGGCTAAGTTTGACTTAAAAATATCCAGTTAACCATTAAAAATACTACAAAATATTTAACGTTTTCTTCCCTTTGTGCTTTAATTTGTCATGATTCTTAGTACATAATGATTTACCATAACTAGCAGATGTGCTTAAATAGTAAATCAAAGAAGCAGTTCACATGCACGTGTTAGTAAAGAGACAAGTTCTTTTAAGTTGTATTATGTTTATATTTAAGGACGGAGAAATGTTTTTATTCTTTATATATTACTATAACATAATGTTACAATAGTCGATACATTAACAAACTAAGCTATAGTACATATTATAAAAAATTGAGACTGGAAATTTGTCAATGAAACAACCAAAACCCAAAAGCATAGCACATCAGAAAGATGCTATGCTATAACTTTTAATTTTTCTATTCGTCTCATATCAATCACTTATTATTTTATTAATTCGTTAGGTGAAACTGTTAGGCGATTAGAAAATCAATAATAATTTAAACGGCAATTATACTAATCTAGTAGACTGTCCATATGCAAATTTGAATATACATTGAACTAATATTGGTAAGTCCTATTATATCCGTTTATTTTGACAATATCAAGAAATTGTGTGCAGACACGGGAGATATTTAGGTTGCGATAAATCATGATTAAACCAACATTTTTTACAAAAGGATACGCCTGTGCTAAGTCAGATAAATTGAAATTATTTTCAATTCGTGTGATGTGTCAAAGTACCATTTCAACAATTAGTGTTGAATTGCTATAAATACTATAGCTTTATTAGAAATCAAAACCATACTTTATTTGGATTTTTTTTTACACCTATACAATTGTTGACATCCATCCATAAGGCATCGAATTGTCAATCGTCATCGTGAAAAAGACTATATAAGGTATGCATTTTCTGTGTTAACAACCTAATAATAATTTTAAAATATTTACATTGCAGGAATCCGTGTTTCAGATTTGTAGGAACAAAGTCGGACGTCTTCCGATATATCAGTGATATCGAGTAATTTACTCATCGGCAAAAAGAACACATGACTGTCCCATAAGCTGCATCAGAATCTTGAGTAGGAGATTGAACTTACATTATATGGCAAGAATTATTCATCATTTGCATATCTAATGTCTGATTAACTAATCAAGACTTATTGAATAACGAATTCTAAATTCTTCACAGTGGTGTAATAGATTTAAAAAAATAAGTATGCTAATACTGTCATTTGTTACACTGTTTTATATGTGCATCACAATGTTATTATAAAAAAAATTAATACCAGCTGCTCAATATTCAAATGATAATTACATGAAAATGTTAAGCAAAGGATAGCATATAGTCTGGATCATATTGATTTCAATAGAGGAAAACGAAATTAAGGTGTATTTTTGTTTTAGCAATCTATCTATTTTAAATTTTGATTGTGCGTTTCTCTTTTATTTAAATCACAATTTAAAACAATAATTTCCAAAATGTGCACCAAATTGTAGAGTTGCGAGAGTTATTTTTCCCCACACGATTAATTATTCAAGAATTAGGCTATTGTGCTAAGATTAAATATGGAGACCACCACATGAATACCTGTGCACTAATTTAAATTATATGCGCAAATAAAGATAAGACAATACAAAAATAAGATACTTGAACGTTCCCCACTCTCGAGGTCGTGTGAATATTTGGAATTTAAACATATTTCAACATACACATTATCTGAAGCTTAAATATCATGATCCTAAATGAATGTAGCTACAATACGCCAATTGGAACTGAAATATGGTAACGTTTTTTTCCTTCAGGATCACTCTGGTTCATGGAGAGAAAAGTTGAACGTAACACTGTCAGAATAATTTTAAGCAATTAATCAGGTTTTTAAAATCCACAAGTTGAAAACTATTTTAATGGCCGTTCTACGTCCGTTTTCAAAGATTTTGAAAAATGCCTGTCCCCCTTCTTCGCATGATGACTAGTTATGTTTTATTAAAATTATGAACAAAGCGTCAAACAATGTTCAGTTTGTCTATACATCCTGTTCCTTTAAATCTCTTACCAAAGGATTAGGAATACATGAACATTCGTGAAATCCAAAGTACAAAAAAGTAGATAACTCTTATCAGGACGATGTTTTGGCTAAACAAAGTCCTCCATGGAATAACTGCTCAATGAGCAAACATACAAATATGTCAATCCCCCTAATGTGTTTCTCCTGAAACAAATTAAATTTGTATATTTTGTTTTAAGAATTAGCCTGAAAAAATTGTTAAAAATTCCGTAAGAAAAAAAAAGTAATCAATATTAAGTCATTTTGTTTAAAGAATTAGCCTGAAAATAATGTTAAAAATTCACTAAGAAAAAAGTAATCAATATTCAGTCAAAGAAAGTCTTGTCCTTTTTGGAATACTGAAATTTTCGAATCAAGTTCCAAGACCTAATAGAAAAATATACAGTCAAATAAGACTGACTAAGAAATTAACGTATGGACAGAAAATATTTTCGATTTTCACTATCATATCGAGGTTTTCCAAGTGTTCCCATTGCAAAAGTCATGCAAATTCTCCATTGAAAGACCTTGAGGAAAAGAAAAACGCTGTACATCTTATCTGTAATTTGGATAAGCATGATGTGGATAAGATAATTGATAATCAAAATTGAACATATTATAGGATTTTAAATTGACACTGATTACCCAAATTCTTTTTATTGTTATGTTATCTATCCAACATGTGTTTTTTGTTGTTGTTATATTTTCTGCATACAATATACATTTAAATTGTTGCGTACCAATTGTTGTTGTGTCTTAAGGATGCCTCCGTCTTTTTTTGTAGTATCAAGACTTATCAAAGGAAATAATTCCCTTTTGAACATTTTTACTTAGTTGTATGTTGTTGTATTTCATTAATCGTAAGCCATATTTTTTTTATTAATGTTTATTGAGTCCTTTACAGACAATTGCAAAACTCGTGATTGGCTTCTAGTCTTTAACCCTTGCATGGTTATAGCCTCCTGTAAAATTATTTAGAAACAAATGTTATATAGTTGAGACACTCGGTCTGATCCGAATTTTCCCTGAAATGTTAAAATTGCATAAATTTGAATTGACACTTGAAAATCAAGTATAACAACGCCATGTGGGCTTCTGTTAAAAACGTTTTCGAAATCTATCTGATGAGATATTTATGACATTATAATAAAATTGAGAATGGAAATGGGGAATGTGTCAAAGAGACAACAACCCGACCAAATAAAAAAACAACAGCAGAGGGTCACCAACAGGTCTTCAATGTAGCGAGAAATGCCCGCACCCGGAGGCGTCCTTCAGCTGGCCCCTAAACAAATATATACTAGTCCAGTGATAATGAACGCCATACTAAATTCCAAATTGTACACAAGAAACTAAAATTAAAATAATACAAGACTAACAAAGGCCAGAGGCTCCTGACTTGGGACAGGCGCAAAAATGCGGCGGGGTTAAACATGTTTGTGAGATCTCAACCCTCCCCCTATACCTCTAACCAATGTAGTAAAGTAAACGCATAACAATACGCACATTAAAATTCAGTTCAAGAGAAATCCGAGTCTGATGTCAGAAGATGTAACCAAAGAAAATAAACAAAATGACAATAATACATAAATAACAACAGACTACCAGCAGTTAACTGACATGCCAGCTCCAGACTTCAATTAAACTGACTGAAAGATTATGATTTCATCATATGAACATCAGGCACAATCCTTCCCGTTAGGGGTTTAGTATCATACCATCATAACATATATGAGAAGAACATAACCCGTGTCATGCCAACAACTGTTTTTAAAAAAATAATGTGTTTAGTTCCGATGCAAAGACCTTATCAGTGACTCAATATAAGTCTGTCGGTGTTTATCTTAAACTGTATATTCAACACCTACGGTCTTCTGATATGAGGTCCCTGTTCCATTTTCATTAAGGTCAAGTTCAGAGGTGAAGGTCCAGTTCTATATTTTGAAATTATCTTTCTTTGTCTGTTTAATGATAACGATACAAGTTGTTTGTGTCGCAACAGCAATAAAAAAAAAGTCAGAGTTCCATATAATAGTTATCAAAGGTACCAGGATTATAATTTAGTACGCCAGACGCGCGTTTCGTCTACATAAGACTCATCAGTGACGCTCATATCGAAATAGTTATAAACCAAACAAATACAAAGTTGAAGAGCATTGAAAAAGAATATGTGGCATGATTGCCAATTTGACAACTGTCTACAAGAGACCAAAATGACACAGACATTAACAACTATAGGTCACCGCACGGCCTTCCATGTTGAGAGGGGACTTATGTATAGAAGTAAAATTCTCAAACCAAATATATTTAGGGGTTCATGATATTGGTGTTACTTTGACGTTTAGATTTTGATCTTTGCCAAACTCTATCGAATTGGGTTGGAAGGCCTATGACCTTGCTGAAAATATCAACCGAGAGTAACACCGTGTACACCAGAGGAAGCCTTGGTTGCATATTCTAACATACTAGTTCATAGAAACCATATATGCTGAATCAGTATGATGCTAGCTATCATATTAAACTGGGAGTGGCATGGTGTAAATTTAAACATGTGATGTTATCCTTTATTGCAATCTAAAGTGTATTGTTATAATCTCAATCCTTATAAAAAAATATGCAACAAAGAAAAACAAAAAGACATAAAGACAAAGCACATTTAAAAAAAAACAATTAAAGAAACATTTACCTTAGCACAATAAAATATTGACGAGATGTAAAAGTACCTAGCCACGTCAAATGGATATAATAAAAAAAGACAGTCAGTCAACATGGTCAAAGTAAGTATTTACAAAGCATATGCAAAGACAAATACAATAATACTAAAACACGTTATTGAGAAGCCAAACAACGGTAACGTTTAAACACGTGTTTTTTTTTTTTAAATTATGATGCTCTTAAACATAATTATAGTCATTTGTTGCACAAATGAAAGGGGGTCACGTTAAATTATTTCTCGATAATCGAATGTTTTGTTTACTGTTGATGCTACCGAAATATTTGTTTTTTTTTCGAAATTCTTCTTCGCCCTGCTGTTAACAAATTCAACCATCAAACTGCAAGTTTGAAGGCTGTACTTAAGGAACACAATAAGCTTTAACTATTGATAGGTTTAGAGCTCCTTTTGGAGATATTAGATTTTTAAAAAAATACTTGAAAAGGCTGACTCTGAATATACCTTGGAGTTTCTAGCACCCAACTGGCTCTTGCATACATTATTTATCTATTTTATATAAATCAGAAGATAATGTTTAGTGAAGTTTTTTCCTAAGACGATGTATACATGAGTGTATTTTAAATATGTCTTTGTATACTGACCGACTTTAGAAACGCAACACTAGATTATTCTTTTAAATTCCCATTTTCAAATATTCAATGTTTTGCAATAAAACTTATAAACAAACGTTCTTTCATTACTTCAATGTTTAAAAAAAATGCCCGTTCAAAAGTTGAATTGATTACGTACGTCATTTTCAACGTTCAAATATTGTGATATACACTGAAACCCTGGTTTTCCATTTTTCCAATAAACGTGTCACCATCAAAAGCTATGTCTGCCTGTAACATACGCCAAAATCATTATCAGAAAGGTCAAACAATTCTCTTCGGCACGTTTTGGGTTCTGTTTTTCACCTTCTGATTTTGCCGTTGGTCAACCCATTACAATGGGTTTTTGCAATTGTGCGGTTGAAACTTTAAGGCTTTAAATGTTTTTTCTGCAGACAATTCTTTGGCAGTTCAGTTAACGAGAAACATTTCTGGCATAAATCTGTGCAAAATGGCATTTAGCAATTTGGTTAACAGTTGACGTTGCGGCCGTAGGTCTGTCTTGCAAATGACGTTGCGAAATCAAATTTATTAACGTTGCATTGTCACTACATGATTATCTGGTCATTGATGGTTTTCAACAAACCCCGTTTACCGGTATCATTGTTGAAAGGACAGAAAGACGAGTTTCTGACGTCAAATTGTCTGGTAGCAGTACGCTCACGTTTTCCTGTAATTATGCGGTATTCTAATGGGTTGATTCAGCTTTTGTATTCCTCAGTCTTGGCAATATGGAGATGAAACATTTTTTAACTGATTCAAATGTGACCAAGGACTAAAAGAACTATTTCACAAAGTAAAAAAAAAGAAAAATATATTTTTTTGGTTCGAAATGTCGCTTTCTGAAATTCGTGAGATCTTAATAATTCGGTATATTAATAACCATAGGTAAGTCAGATGTTGATTTTTTCGTATGAAAAGTAATTGTTTGAGGATCAAACATGAATTGGTATAAAAAATCTACTAAATGAGTGTTGCGTTTTTAAAGTCAGTCAGTATATGTAATTTGAATGCGCTAAGGGACACTCTAATTAGGAAAACAATTATATATAAATTAGATAGACAAAAGGCAAAAGGGTGGTAACGTTCAACCTTTTGAACCTTATAACATGATGTACAAAGTCAAGCTGTATTTGGACCATGTGTTTGTCGTTGTTGTATTTCATTCTAATAGACCGATTTTTGACTCCGGGATTTTTTTGACAGATTACCTTATCTGTGGTTGGACATCATGTTACTCCGTCAAGCAAGAACAACGTAAATAAATAAATTCAAGATATGAATCGGTAAAATTTTGAGGAAAAGTTTACTGTTTAATGCTCTCTATACATGACTAAATCATTAGATTACAGAACACTTTCCCCTCATATAGCACCGTGTGTATGTTTGATTTTACTTCATTTAATTGCTCGTAATTGACGAGTACCAGGATGTCTAACCTACGAAGAAGTTAACCTGTCGAATAAATATAGAACCCATAGTAAAAAGTAGGTAATATTGGAATAGACTACATGTATCTTTGCTTGTGTATCTCGAAAGAATCGGTCGAAAATAGTTGAGTAGTTTCTCGATTGAATTTACAGAATAGAGAATAATAGGCAAAACTACATTACAGAAATAAGAACAATAATAAATAATTGTGAAAAATAGGTTCCATGTCAATTTTGAAAATTACTACAGGTCACACGATCACTTTAAAGCGAATACGATTTATAAATGACAAAAACAACAAAAACAATATAGAACTTGCGTCGTTTTGACAACAATTAATATTAATTTTTCACAGAATTCCTTACTCTCAATTTCAATCTGTCTAGCAATCCACCCAATCGTTTTACTAAAATGTCGTGAAAATCAATTTACACCCTTGTATTGAGGACAGAGGCACAAGGGGGATGTCCCAACACCCATAAACGGCAGTCGTGAAGGACACGAAGGCCAACATGTATAACTGTACCCGCAATGAAGAATAAACAAGCACACAACAATACGCACAGTAAAACTGAGTTAAAAAAAGGACGAGTCTTATGTTGTATAACTATGTATTACTGTAAATGCAGAACATTTTGCGATTTCTTTATAAATGCGCAAAATGCGACTGGGTTACAATCTCAATAATTTATACTCTTATTTAATAAACATTTCTATGATATTAACCAGATCTATCTTAATATTGCAAAATGAAAATTGCGTTCTTAACTCAAATGTCGAAATCGCAATAATAAATTCACACAGTCATTTCTGAATTTATAGTATCAAAATATTTAAAACAAATAAATCATAAAAATATTGAACTTCGAGCAAAATTCAAAACGTAAAGTTTCTAATGAGATATTCTGAAATTATCCACATGTTCATACTGAAATGACAAAATCAAAAGCTCAATTACATCAAACGAATGGATAACAACTGCAATACTCCTCAATTGGCACGGACATTTTCCTATGTAGAAAGTTGTGGATTAAACCTGGTTTTAAAGCTAGCTTAACCTCTTACTTGTATGACAGTCGCATCAAATTCCATAATATTGACAACGATGTGCGAACGAAACAAGCAGACAAAATAAGTAAACAATGTCACAAATAGGGGTACAACAGCAACACGAACCCCACAAACGACTTGGTTGATCTTAGGTGCTCCGAAAGAGTAAGCAAATCCTGCTCCACATATGACACCTGTCGTTTGCTCATGTTCTTACAAAGCCATTAAAAAGTCTTATTCGGTAGGTCAAATTTGTGAAAGAGAACATAAATGTAGTTAAGGACATCCGATATCATCCATAACGGTCAACCAATCCGTTGATGGCGTCTGTCAAATTGATGAAGTCATGATTTTAAATTCAATACATTATCAAACGAATTAATAACAACTGTCATATTCCTGACTTGGTACTGGCATGTTCGTATGTTGAAAAGGTGGATTGAACCTGGTTTTAAAGCAAGCTAAACCTCTCACTTGCAAGACAGTCGCATCAAATGGGTACTGTAAATTCAGAAATTATTACGTTGTTTTTATTATTGCTAAAAATGCGACAGGGTTATTATCGCAATAATTAAAAATCGCATTTTGAAATTTTTTAATATGATTTCAACCGTATTTTTCTTAATATCGCAAAAATAAAAAACGAATTTTAGTCTAAAATGACAAAAACGCAATATTAAATGCACGCAATAATTTCTGAATTTACAGTACTTCTTATTTACTCCATTGTAAATAGTAACGCACACTGCACGTTCTAGTTCACATCATTATTCAAATTCATACGATGTCTTAGATTTGGTTGTTTAGTCTGTGTATCTAAGGATTTTCGTTACTCTTTTTGTCTCTATGTGGTTTATTCGGAATAATGTAGTCGTATTCATGGAGTGCAAACAACAAATTCTCCGCTATCCTTTTTTATAATTGTATAACATATAGCTGAAATTTTTAAACAAAATCCCTGTTAAATTTCCTAGGTTTAAAAAACAAAAACAAAAAAACGGTGCAAGTATTAAATGTTCAAAACAATGTAAAGAGAATAATTTTTAATTGATGATATCCCCAAAACAAGGAGACGGCCCTGTAATTGTTTTTCTTTAATAAGTTTCATTCTTGTAATACCAATCTCTCACTTCGGGGGTTGTTGCCATTGGTGTTTGTGGCAAAACTTCTGAGAATTTTTAGTCTTCAATGCTCTTCAACTTCGTACTGTATTTTGCATTCTTAACTTTATTTGATGCGAGCGTAACTGATGAGTCTTTTGTAGACGAAAAGCGCGTCTGGTGTAAATACTAAATTTTAAATCCTGCTATAAATCATGAGTTTATTCAACCATATATATTGATTGCGTTGAAATCGTTTATTTGCAAATGTCACCAATTCATCTGAAAATCAAAATGTTAGTATACAACAACACGATCACAAAGCAACCATACACTATATGTTTTCTCTCTCTAAAAATGCAGGTATAGTATGTTAAGCAAAATAGGAAACTGTGAGATGGATTACAAACGTGTTATTAAAATTTAATTTTAGATTTTGACTTATTATAATATTGAGTTGTCTTCCTTATAACTTAAAATAAATCAAATTTAAGTATTGATACTGCTTTGTTTCTTAACAGCGAATAACCAACATACATGTATCTACACAAGTAGTTTAGTCGTTCTCTGTAAGCAATATTGAGTACATCCTTTTACGAAATAATAAAATAGAATTGTCTTTAGGACTTGAAATTTGCAATTATTTCGCTTTTAATATTTTCAATATGATGATCTTCTGTGCAATTTTAAATGAAAGACTGCAGAAGATACCAAAGGGATATCTAAAGTCTTCATTTACTTTGTTGCTTTATCTCACCTAAATCTCACGAAGGCCACTTATGAAGAAATGGATATTTTGAAAAACAGGCGAATTATGAAAGTAACAGGTTGAAAACCATTTTATTTTTACAAGGTTTTTTATATAACAACTTCAACGGATTAATAAATTATTCGGTCACATTGAGTCATTTCGTCATTTTTTTTACCTATCTAATGTGATCAATTAAGTACTATTCACACATTCTACTTGCAGTCAACTAAGTATTGTTTAGTAGCCCTGAGACATTTTAGTATCATGTTGATATGTACAGGTAAATAACGTCTAATAAACAACTAGAAAAGAGTCGTGCCGATTAATTGACTGCAAACAAATTGTCATGAACAAGTTTAAGGATGTACTTAGGTGAGGTTAGGCAAAAATTAATAAGTTAAGAAGTTAAAATTGATACCATTATCTGGTAGAGCATCAATTAAGGATAAAAATAAGCAAAAAATATTGATAGGTCATGGACCTCCTTTTCGAGATATTTGAGATTTAAAATATGGCGGGAAAAGTCTGACTCGGACTTTTACCTTATATTTGCATTGGTATTATAAGGTCTCAAAACAAAAGAACGAAAATTAAGAATCTTCTAAAATTTTGGTAATTGACCTTTCATGAGCTATTAAGTCTTATATGAAAAAAATAGATGGGTGTTATGGGGCAAAATGACAGTTTCAGATCAGCGTTTGGTTACTACTGTCTTTGACTCTAGTATTTGGTGTTCCATGATATATTGTCTTACTTTATTTTGCAGCTAAACTTTGTAAATTTAGCAAAATCTATGGTATAATTGAAAAAAGTGAAAGGTAATATAGTTGCGGATCACGGAGTGATGCAAAATAACTTAAATAAATATATTTAATACTACAATTGTTGAAGCTATTTCAATATCCTTGATGATTAAGTTAACCGCTAAGTCCAAGGTAAAAACAAAATAATTCTATATTCTTTGATTTCAACTAAACCAATAAGAAAAACCAAAATGACAAACTGTAACCAAGAACATCAACAAGTTATTGAATTTGAACAAATATAGAATGAGATTTGACATGTTTAACTAAAAAAAACCAGAAGTTTACCTACACAACATAAGTATTAACTGTGGAATCTGGTCCTTGAAATGACTTAATCAATTTTTTTTTTGGTATTCAATTTTATACTGACACCAGACGCTTGTTTCGGCAGCAAAAGAATCATCACTGACGCTCAAATCCAAAAAAGTTAGAAAAGACAATTAAGTACGAACTTGAAGAGCTTTGAGTGCTTTTTTCCTAAAAATTGCCAAAATACAGGTAAGGTAATCTAATCCTGAGGTAGGAAAGCCTGAGTATTAATAATTATAATGAGTCAATTTACAACCACTTGGTTGATTCCACTGCTGGAGGAGTTGTTTTCCCCTTAGGATATCACTAGCCCAGTAGTCACTCTTGTGCTGACATGAATTATAGTTGATATGGTCATATTTATAAATTATCTGTTTACAAAACATAAGAATTTGTTTCTACCTCCGAAATAGTTTACCTTAGCTGTATTTTGCAAATCTTTTAGGAATTTGATACCTCAATGCTCTTCAACTTCGTACTCTATTTGGTCTTTTTAACTTTTTTGGAATCGAGCGTCACTGGTGAGTCTTTTGTAGACGAAGCGCTCGTATAGCATAAATGAAATATCTTATACTCGTTTCTATGATGAGTTTATTTATTTATTTCATTTGAATAAGAACGCTCAATACAAGCTCTAGTGCAATGCATTGTTCAAATCCATATCATATCTAAGATTTTGTGTTTTTAAGGATGTTTGCTACTATTTTAGTCGGTTTTTCGTTTTTTTTTTTCGTTTAGTCTGAATCATTTAGTTTTATTCATTCAGTGCCAGCTTAATATTATCTGTTTACCCTTCCGGAGCACATGAGATCACCCCTAGTTTTTGATGGGGTTCGTGTTGCTTAGTCTTTAGTTTTCCAAACTTCACGCTATGCCATTTTGTTCTTTTTATAGTTGTATAACATATAGCTAAAATTTCATAAAATCAATGTTATTTTTTTCGGTTTAAAAGTAAAACAAACAGGTTCAAGTTCCAAAATGTTCATACAAATGAAGAGGAAATCATTACACACTAAATTTTAAATTGGTTATATTTCAAAAACAAGGACACGTACCTGTAATAGTATGTTATTATGTTTTGTTATTCTTGTAGTGTCAGTATCTAACCATTCATATGTATTTTGCGTTGCAATTGTCAATTTGCCAATGTCACCAATTCATCTGAAAATCAAAAGGTTGCTTACACAATGAAAATTAAGGATTACACAACTCAAAATAGAAAAATTAGAGATGGATTAAGAAACTTGTTATTTTAATTTTAGATTTTGACTTATTATGATATCGAGTTGTCTTCCTTTCAACTTAAAATAAATCGAATTGATGTAAAAAATGTATGGATTCTGCTTTGTTTCATAACAGTGAATGGCCAACGTATCTACAAACGGGGATTGCGTATTCTCTGTAAGCAATATAGAGTATGTACTTTCATAAAATTAATAAAACTTTGTTGACTATATATAATGCATCTATCTCGTCGACTCATAGTCAAGTATAGAAACAGATACAGATAGGTTCCTAATATCTTAATATTGCCAATGAGTGAGGATGAGAACACACCTACCATTAGCATCACAACATTACAGCTAAGCCTATAAATGAGTAGATATTCAAAATTAAAACAATATTGCAGAGCTAGCATATCCACTTTCATAAGGATTGTTTATTACATGGATGCTTTTTAACGAATGGTTCCAATTGATGAAGTTTTTTAACTCATCTCTTCGAAAATGTTACGGACACAATAACGAGTTAGCTGACAATTTTTCATTTAACGGCCAAATTCATGTACATCGATTTGACTCAAATTTTCATATTCAATTAATTTTGTTAATCATTTATCTAAATGGAGTCGATAATATGTATCTTCTTTTTGTGTGTATTTAAGTTTGGACGCTATCTAATTAACTACCAAGTCGACTTCCGAAGACCTCGAATGATCATTTAAGCTATATAAAATAAATATAAATAAAAGAGGGACGAAAGATGCCAGAGGGACAATCAAACTCATAAATAAAAAACAAACTGACAACGCCATGGCTAAAAATGAAAAAGGAAAACAGACAAACAATTATAGTACACATGACACAACATAGAAAACTACAGAATAAACAACAAGAACCCCACCAAAAACTAAGGGTGATCTCAGGTGCTCCGGAAGGATAAGCAGATCCTGCTCCACATGTGGCACCCGTCGTGTTGCTTATAAAATAATGAAAACAACACGTTATTAATTTCTTGCGTCCGAAGCGCTTTTCTGGATTTACCTTCATCAGGAACGCTCAAAGCCAAACATTTGAAATCCGAAGATGTATAAGTACCGAAACCGTTGAAGAGCTGTATGTCAAAAAATACCTAAAATAAATAGCCAAATTCATCTAAAGCCAACTTTGCCTGAGGGAGTTGAAACCTTAGTTTCTTAATAATTTATAAATTTATAAACGGACAATTTTAGTAAAGTTTGTTAAATCATGTCAGTACCGAAATACTGGCTTATGTGATTACAAATACGGTAAATAGACTAAATCGGTACGTCAAATTCATGAAAGGGAGAGGATTGTAGGTACGACGTAAGGAACATATTCGATATCATTTGTGAAACGGTTATTCCATAATATTCTAAATGTGCTAAGCTAATTTTGACAAAATTTATCTATAATGGCTGTTAAACTCGAATCATCATTTCACTTTCTGACATTAATGGTTGAACATAAAGAAATATTTTACGTTTCCTGTATATCTTGAAGCTATTGCTAGCGTCTCGTTGAAAATTAACATAGACATAGATACAGCGAACTTGTGCATTTGGATTTTTCTATGTCTGTTTAATTTCATTTTAAAGATTAAGAAAATATATTAATCATCGTCTTTACCTGTATAAGAATGAGTTATTGTGGATCGAATCATTCAAACGATTTAGCTTTGTTTCAATGTTGATGTTCCAGACCATATGAGTATTTTAACCGTACACATACGGTCTGCCTAATATAAGGAATTGGTCAAGTTCATTAGATCAATGTGTTTTACAGATCAACAAAAACTGAAATTGAAATAAAAAATTGAATCCATTACAATTAATTTTTGACAAAATGTCACGCTTATTTAATCAGGTAATCTCCTGTATTTAGCATGCTAGTAATATGCATAATTTGAAATTTGCTCACTGAAATTATGGTCATCTGAAGTAATAAAATATAATGTGGGAACAAGAGCTTTTTGAATATTTAGGCACTTAAGCAAATGCAGAAAACATGCATGAACAAAACATGTAAATGTAATTTTTTTTTTATTAATTCAAAAAAATAAAAGATTTTGATAAATGACTGTCTACTTAACCTATATGATCCAAAGACATGTATGGTCCTGCTCGCAGTATAAGACCGTAGATTGATAATATGTTCTTTAAAAAAAAGCACAATTCATGCGTTATTACTCTCTAGCTATTACATGTATATTGAATTAAAGTTCACATGAATACGGATTCAATGAGGTCAAATTTACACTTGCAAGTGAATAATTCATCTTCAATGCTGTAAGCTAATTTTGACAAAATTGAACTATAATAGCTGCTAAAAGTGAATCATCATTCACTTTTTGACATTAACGGTTGAACGTAAAGATTTTTTTTTTTGTATATCTTGAAGCTATTTCTAGCGCTTAGTTGAAGATTTTTCATATGACATGCAAGTTGTTGAAATCATCAAATTAATGCTTTATACATACGTAGGCTATATATAAATGTACATGTTTAATAAAAACTTTTGGCTTCCTCAATTGTCAGATGACAAGTTTTTTCTCTACCTTTGATAGATTAATTTTTAATGTTTATGAGCTTTAAAAATAAAACCATTGAAAAAAAGAAACCTAAAACATTTGTATTCATTTAAATGGGTTGAAATGTATATCTTAGAACAAGATCTTTCTTTATATTTAATTAAATGATATCAAATGTTTACGAGCCTTTTGCGTTACACAAACATATTAAATGTATAGAATTGCGTTACGTATACAAAGGTATATTTGTCAAGGTTGAAAATTATACCTAAGCACGTGTTTCAACTATTGTTTAGGTATATTTTTTTGAAAAAATTGTGAAACGTAAAATTAAAAAATACCAACCTACAAGGAAAAATCATAAACAGAAATTCCCCTATTATATGACAAAATCAAAAAGCCCAAACACTGACTCGGTGCATTCTTTTCTTGTGTTTAAGGTGGCTCGGGCGTATTCGAAGTTTCTATCAGAAGTGCCGTATTTTTGGTTATTTTATTCTTTAAAGAAAATGAATCAAATTGGTCGAAAAAAAATAGGGGGTCACGGACCATTTAAGCTCAAAATTTTACTTTTAAACAGGTATGTAAAAGGGACCATTTTTCAATGAAATGATAGGGGAAATAGAGGTGTTGACATATTTTCTTCGGAATATCAAAAAAACGTTCTATGACAATTGTTCCAAATCTGTAATATGAAAAGCTGGAATACAGCTTCATAGAATGAGCCAATAAAAAACATAGGTCACCGATAAGGAAAAAAAAATATTTTGCCTTACAACCCAAATTTTGGCGGGAAAATGGTAAAAATGGGTGAAATGTCATTTTGACCCTTTAAAAAATACCGATAATAACGAAAATATTCTATTAGTCACATAACTACAATGATTTAATATTTCTAATCAATCAAAATATTAAAAAAAATTACGACAAATACTTTTGTAATTCATGCGTGACATTATGCGCAGTCGAATAGTCCCGAGCCACCTTAAATGGTTTTATAGTGGGCCAAAACTCTCATTCAATTTACCAATGTAATAATCTTAAAAGTAATTTCATTCTTTGATTCAAACTGAACAGATAATTTTGTGGACAAGAGACCAAATAAAACAGAAATTAACAAGTTAAGGTCTCCTTTGACATGATAACACCAATAACACATAGTCAGCTATATGTACAAATAAATAATAACTTGAACGATAAAAAGTAACGGCCTAATTTCAGAACAAAACGATGAATGACAAACAAATATCATTTATACCAAATGACTTAAAACATGATCATTCCGAACGTAGCAGATTATAACTATGTCAAAGACATATCAACCATCCTCTCAAACAGTAGCAAAAGATACATGAGGACCATTCAAATAGTTACCAAAGGTACCATGATTATAATTTAGTACACCAGACGCGCGTTTCCTCTACATAAGACTCATCAGTGACGCTCATATCAAAATATTTATAAAGCCAACCAAGTACAAAGTTGAAGAGCATTGAGGATCCAAAATTTCAAAAAGTTGTGCCAAATACGGCTAAGGTAATCTGTGCCTGGGATAAGAAAATCCTTAGTTTTTCAAAAAAAATTTCAAAGTTTGTTTACAGGAAATTTATAAAAATGCCCACATTATTGATATTCATGTCACCGAAATGTTGACTATTTTATCTATGTGAAACTCATAGATAAAATATACAGACAACGCCATTACCAAAAAAGAAAAAATACATACAAACAAATACTAATACACACAACACAACATAGAACACTAGAGACTAAGCAACACAAAAACTCACTCTAACCTAAGACAGTGGCGTAACATAAGAACAAATTATACAAATCAGACCATCACATAGGAGAAAACTCGGAGTTGGTGTAGATCTCCATGTTTGTTAATAAACTGTATGAAAAAACTTATTATTTAAACAATCTCTTAAAGCAATTCGTTCAGAACACACTATATTAGACATGTTTTAAACAATTATAAAAGGCATTATCTTTACGATATATTTCGAATTGATAAATTAAGAATTGCTTCATGATGACTTGGAATAACTAATATAAATAGTTTTGAAGTACACACAACCCGGAATATGGTGAAAACGACAAAAGCTGTGTACTTAATTATGTATCGATTCATTGTCTCGCGATGCCCATTATAGAATATGTGTTTTGAATTTATTTTTGATGTAAACAAATTCAAGGACAGCTAACCGATATTACCTATTTTAAAGTTTTACATAGATTTGTAAAGAAAATTAAAGGAATTTCGCAACATCATCATAGGTTTAGGCATGATCGTATTATATTCGTGTAATCAAAATAAAATTTGCTGATAAAAGCAATAATTTTTGAAAACCATTCATAAAGAATATATTACAGGATTTATATATACACGTGTGTGAAATAAGGTGTTAAAAAGGTATCTTGTTCATTTATTTAATGTCTCGTGATGCACAAGACAAATAATTTCTATTGAATTTCGAATTAAATAAATTTAAAAACACTTTCAAACTTATAGAATTTAAACAATCAAATGTTTACGTGCGTATATGCTGAAAAATGAACGGTGGTATTTTCGACGTAAACAAACTTAAGGCAGCTCACCGATTTTACACTTCTCATATTCTAACCAACTAGATTATTTCTTGCAGGTGTTTGGCATTATCAAATTTCGAATAGTTATTTACAAATATATAATTTCAATAAGTTGTATCATGGTATCTTTAAATGATATTAATAAGAAAGACTTTTTTCAAAGAATGGAAAAGCAACTAGTCAACTTTGCAGTGTTAACATGCAGGTGCTCTTAGTTATCGATACATGTCTGATATGGTGTAACATGTCAAACAATAACATTCATTTTAAATATTGCTTTGAAATTCGGGTTTATTATTGAATATATTTGTTTTAATTTTAATATTTAGAAACTCGGTTTTGATGAACTAAAGCCACATTCTAAGGCAATGCAGTAAAATTCAATGAAAGCATCACAATAAATAACCAATTTAAGAGTTTATGTTTTTGATATCACGGATAAGATAAGTTTCTGGTGACAGTTTGCGACACAATCATTAATTGTAGCTTGAAAATAAATTAGATGGGTCCATCACGTAAAGATACTTGTTTAATTCTGTATTTATTTCATCTACAAATGTTTTCAGGGTCAACATCTTTATTTCATTGTTAATAATATTTTAGAGGAGTTATTCCTAAAAAATAGTTTCGTTAAAACCCAACGTTAGAATTTCTTATCGATTATGTGAGGTTTAAACATTATTATTTTTATAATTATCTCGAAGTATCAAAATTAAAATATTTTTTTGGCAAGAAACCCTATATGAACGGAATTAAAATAAAACACAAAACGTAATAGTATGATGACTTGCAAATAGTCCAAGGTTTTCTTTTTTTTAATTTTTGTTTTGTCTTGGCATGCATATGATAAAGTTACAAAGTGTTGATAATCTTCTTTAATGTGCTAACACTGCAACACATTTGTATTTAAGTGGCAATATTTATCCTCATATCAAACCTAATTAGTAAGATGTTATTAAACGTATATAGCTAAATGTTTATTATGGGGGAAAAAAAGTTTTTCAAGATTACCACTAAGTGACCTGATAATTATTAAAATAAAGAGATAATAGTAAGCATATTACCTTAAATAATAAATTTATTACGCAAAAAAAGTTTATTTCTCAGGATGATTATTATCAATTTTTCACACGAATTTATACAAAAACCTTTATTCTTATGATTATTTTGGTGTAGATATATATGGTGTTTATTGTTTCACTAATAATATCATCAGCTTCATTTGTGAAATTAAAACGTAAAATAATCTGACTGATATATTAAAAAGGTAGACTATTTATGTAGGTTTTGATGATAGAGCAAATCTAGCTCTAATTCGTGGAATTTTTATTTTTCCTTTTAACCGGTAGCTTAGATATTAATAGATCTAAATAGAAGATTTCTAATAAACTCTATATATACATGCAATTTAAAGTAACACTTTGTCCTAGCTAATCTCCATATAGTGAAAGAAAAGAAAAAAAGACGTCTTACATTTTGTTTGATTTAAACAGTGTAACATATTGCACTGCTAAAACAGTTAAAAACTTTCTTTAATAAAGGAGGGCATTATCTATATCCGAGCTTTTTACGTTTAACGTTCTGGGTGGTATAAAATCATACTGTGATACATTATAGATTCGTCTCTCGTATTGGGGTATATATCATATTTATACGAAGTGAACATAACAACACAAACGTATTTTTTTTCACACAGAAAAGGGAACATTGTAATAGTATTACAAAGTATAAATCAACTACATGTATCCTCAGAATATAAATCAGCTATCAGATGTTTAATCAAAAAGTATGAGACGAAATAACTATCACAATAACAGAACCACATTATAAAGGGATTATCAATTTTGTACATGTTTGTATGTGAAGGCAACCAGTCTTGAACTGAAGTTTGCTTTTATGCGTATTTGCATTTTAATGTTCTGTGTGTCTTATCTAGAAATATCAATAACGAAATGACCTCTTCTGTATTGATAAACATCATAAATATCAATCGTTTGTGTCATCTTTAATATGAAACTGATGCATTCTTTCAATGATTCATACGCTTTGACAGAAAACGAGCTTAACTCATTGTCCCTGCCTAAAAAGGACAATATTTTCATATTGGAAAACTCAAGCTACATTTTGTCATCGATAACGACAGTTTACAATATGTGAATCGTTTCTTGAGCGGGTTATTAGTTATTTCATGAAACATGTTGACAGCTACCCGAATGCATGCCGTTTTTTTTTTAACAATTTGAATACATTTTTCTTTTCTTACTTTTACTTTTAAAATATTTGTTTTAGATGAGATCCATCTTCGATTTTTGTAAATGTCATACAAATGGGTTAAACAAGTGTCATTGATGTATCTAACGTTAACGTAAAGTGTGTTTGACGTACTTTATTGTATGCACGGCATTTCTTATTTATTTTGGAACTTTTTGATCGATGCCAAAGCTGAAAAATATTTTCTCCTGAGGATATAACCACCCAAATATTCACAATTTTTTGTTGATACGAAATATAGAAAATATAAATTGTACGATGATGAATAATTAAAGACTAACTTTATTCTGGCTCAATTGTTAATTGCCTCAGCTGCATTCAGCACAACTTGTTGTAAATCCAGATTGTTTTAAACTTTGTTAATATTTGGCGTTTCATTTGGTTTGATTCGAGTGTTACTGGTGAGTCTTGTTTAGACAAAATATACTTCTGTCGATTAATTCTATAAGCCTGGTTTCTTAATCAGTTTATCTCTTTTTTAAGGACGAACAGTTTAGTGAACCATGAACATGTAAATAAAGCTTAGTATCAGGAAGATTGTAGAAAGCATCAGAAAAAAGTTAACATTAACAAAAAGAGTTTTTTGACAAATAAAAGGATTTTGATCATAACGTATTCATTTTGTCTTCACATATTCATGAATTTGTGTCAATCAGTTTATCATGGTAACAATGCTTTCAAAAATATCAATGTTGTCTGTTCTATCGCATGACATTTCAAAGAATTTCCCTTCGTAAGATTAAGACCGAATCACATTGAATTATGTTAAAAAAAGGGTGAACTGTATACATGATCTACCTAGAACTGTCTATTAAACTTAATTTTGTGGAAATTCAAGTTCATATTTTTTCCAAGTAATTCGACCATATATAAATTTTACTGTTACATCACTGTGAGACAACTAGCTTGAATAATGTCCTTTCTTTACTCTGTTATGAAGGTCCAATTAACGAAAATACATGCAAGAAATAGGAAAAGGTTATAGTTTAAAAATTGTACAATGTCATGCAGTTATTGCGTGATGTTTTTTTTTTCTTTTCTAAAGGTATTCTAAAATCCAGCTGGTAGTATTGCTAAAATAAATAAATTGTTCAGCAAATATGATGTAGCCTGGATAGCCAGTAGAAAGATAAATATCACAAAACAGTAATTTGAAATGACTGATCGCAATTAAATGATAAAGGGAGATACATAAAAAACATTCAAATTATTAAGTCAAAAATCAGATGAAAACACCGATGCAAAATAAGATGAGAATATGCATGTGTTCAGGTAAATACCACAGTGACTGAACTACTCATGACTTTCGACAGGCACAAACATGATATGGCGGGGTTGAATATGTTTGTGAGCCCAACCCTACCCCTAAAATGAGACAGTGATGTTTGAGCACAACATAACAACAAACTAAATAAAAAAAGCAGAAAAAGGTATATTTAAGGCAGAAATTCATTTTATAAACTCATTCCGAACGTGGCAGGGTATTTTTACATCCTCTTTATAACAATATAGACACAATAAACATATATGATAGTACTCGCAGTTAGTGACTGCTAGTTCGAAACCAATAATTACTAGGAAAAACATCTATCTTAGAGTAAAACATCAACTAGTACACATTCAAAATCATATATTCTAGAATAAACACATCATTAAACAATGTAAAAAGATAGAAGAAATTTCCCTGTGCAATGTGAACAAATAAGTATCGATATGTTGCTGTACGTTAAACGTGCATATAATGGAATGACCATTCAACTCGGATCGTATCTATAAAAAAAAAAGATGTGGTATGATTACCAATGAAACAACTGTCTACAAGAGACCAAAATGACAGAGACATTTACAATTATAGGTCACCGTACGGCCTTCAACAATGAGCAAAGCCTATACCGCATAGTCAGCTATAAAACCAGTCTCAGTTTACACGATTTACAACATCTTCAAACAAAATAGGATAAAACCACTTAACACTTTTGGTTTATTAAGTTCCTTAAAAGCAACAACTCTATAAAAAAATATAATAGGAAAAATGAGCCTGGAATGTTGCAACCTGGCAATTGAAAACTCTCTTATTCAACAATCAAATGGTTACGTGCGTAGATGCGGAAAAATGAACGGTGGTATTTTCGACGTAAACAAACTTAAGGAAGCTCACCGATTTTACACTTCTCATATTCTAACCAACTAGATTATTCCTTGCAGGTGTTTGGCATTGTCAAATTTCGAATACTAATTTACAAATATATAATTTCAATAAGTTTGTATTAGGATATCTTTAAATGATAATAATAAGAAAGTCTTTTTTTCAAAGTATGGAAAAGCAATTAATCAAATTTGCAGTGCTAACATGCAGGTGATCTTAGTTATCGATATTTGTCTGATATGGTGTAACATGTCAAACAATAACATTCATTTTAAAAATTCCTTTGAAATGCGGATTTATTACTGAATATATATATTTTTTTTATTTTAAAGTTTAGGAACTCGGTTTTGATGAAACAAAGCCACATTCTAAGGCAATGCAGTAAAATACAATGAAGCATCA
Source organism: Mytilus edulis (assembly GCF_963676685.1). Lineage (NCBI taxonomy): Eukaryota > Metazoa > Mollusca > Bivalvia > Mytilida > Mytilidae > Mytilus > Mytilus edulis. The sequence goes on along the minus strand of NC_092357.1, from coordinate 65,142,366 downwards.
CAATGAATTATCAATTTAAGAGTTTATGTTTTTGATATCACTGATAAGATAAGTTCTGCTGCAATAAAAGACAGTTTGCGACACAATCATTGATTGTAGCTTGCAAATAAATTAGATGGGTCCATCACGTAAAGATATTTGTTTAATTCTATATTTATTTGATCAACAAATGTTTTTAAGGTATACATCTTTATGTCATTGTTAATAATATTTTAGAGGAGTTATTCCTAAAAAATAGTTTCGTTAAAACCCAACGTTAGAATTTCTAATCGATTATGAGAGGTTTACATATTATTATTTTCTATTATTATCTCGAAGTATCAAAATTAAAATATTTTTTTAGCAGGAAACCCTATATGAACGGAATTAAAATAAAACACAACACGTAATAGTATGATGACTTGCAAATAGTCCAAGGTCTTTTTTCTTTAAATTTATTTATTTTCTGTTTTGGCATGCATATGATAAAGTTACAAAGTTAAGACTGTACGCCGATTTTGAAATTGAAACACTTATAACCGAATATTAAAATATTTGCGTACATTAATCTTCTTTAATGTGCTAAATCAATACGGTGGTATTTTCGACGTAAACAAACTAAAGACAGCTCACCGATTTAACACTTCTCATATTCTAAACAACTAGATTATTTCTTGCAGGTGTTTGGCATTGTCAAATTTCGAATACTAATTTACAAAAAATATAATTTCAATAAGTTTGTATCATCATGAGCATGGTATCTTTAAATGATATTAATAAGAACGACATTTTTCAAAGTATTAAAAAGCAGCTAATCAACTTTGCAGGTGTAACATGAAGGTGCTCTCAGCTATCGATATTTGTCTGATATGGTGTAACATGTCAAACAATAACATTCATTTTAAATATTGCTTTCAATTTTTTTTATTTTAAAGTTTATGTGCTCGGTTTTAATGAAACAAAGCCACATTCTAAGGCAATGCAGTAAAACACAATGAAGCATCAAAATGACTAATCAGTTTAAGAGTTTATATCACTTATAAGATAAGTAGTTCTGCTGCAATATGTTTTAATATTACAAATTCTTAGTACTCTATTGTTTGTCAGTAGTGAGCGAAACCACTTACCCATACCGTATATAGTAATTTGTAAAGTGCAACTTAAAACATATGTAAAACAATCACTGAATAACAGGGTCCTACATTGGAACAGACATTGGAACAGACACATACAGAATATGGCCGAGTTTAACATTATTACTACGCCCCTCCTCACCACATCCCTTACCCAAAACGCAAATCTGCATGGACTAACACGTTTGAGTAAAGCTTTATCTCATGTTTATAACATAATGATAAGCTCAAAATTAAACAACAGCTGCGAAATTTCAATTATCATTAACCAAAATTCTTTGATACATGTACTATTATTAATATGTATCCTTTTTCCGTTTTTCATCAATACATTAACATTTATACAAGATAACGCAATATAAAACATGCTGTCTCACAGAGTAGTATCACTTATTGTATTCCTAGTGAAAGTATAAAACACCATAATCATAAGCAGTACGTAGTGACATAAAAGCAAAAATAATCTGTGTTTTCCACATTATCAGTAAGTGATCCGATTATTTTAAAGGTAAAGAGATAATAGTTAAAATATTTTTACTATTATCTCGTTACCTTTATAATAGATAAATGTTCATAATCATAAATATTGTTTTGTCAAAAAGTTTAATTCTCAGGGATGTTTATTTTCAATTTTCCGCACGAATGCACAAACGAAAGTCATTATTTTCATAATTATGTTGTTATAAATATTATTTTTTTTTCTTCACTAAACTCTCATAAGCTTCATTTGTGGAATTAAAACGTAATAAGACTGGACTGATTTTTAAAAAATGTAAACTATTTACGTATTATTGTTCTCATAAGAAATGCCTCCATCTTATTCACACTTTAAATCGATGTCACACGAACCGCGAAACCCTTACACATTTTTAACCCTGAAATTCGGTTTTTAAATTTAATTATGTTGTTATTGTCATATACATCTGGGAAGAGTAATGCCTATGTCAATATTTGTTCATGAAGCTCATCCAACTGGTTTGAAAATAAAAAAGAAAAAAAGAACTGTTTGCTCTGATTAATTTGTCCCAAACCAACCATTTTGTTTTATTAGAAACACCAACGTAATCATGGTACATTGTAATTAGGGGACAACACTTTTATTACTATTGCATCTCCGTCTATTTGAATGTCTATTCAACATTATGAAAAGGAACAAAGAACTCTCGATTTTTCGCGATCAGATGATTTTTTTTTATTTTATTTTGTTATAATAACAGCCGCAGTAAAATGAAGATTTTCCTTGAAAAGAAAACAAGAATAAAACATTTTGCACAATCCTAACAAAGAAAAGTTATGAAAAATTGAACGACGACATTCTCTTATATTGAAATCGAATGAAAAATAATTTCCAAGCTGCAATTTAAGTGATACTTGTAAGTAGGTTAAATGAGGACCAGCATGATTATATACCACAGCTCATGTAGTTTGACGTTTCTTTCGGTGAAAAATCTTACCGTGATACAACACAACTTTCGTAGTATTGTTGTATGGGACATACATATACGAATTGACAAAGTTTTCCTTTACATATACTTTACTTTACAGAAAAAGAGAACACTGTAGTATTATGACAAATTATATCCAAGCTTTCTAATGTTTATCCCAACAAATACCAGACGAAATAGCTGTCACAACAACAGAAACATATTATAAAAAAATCAACATGTTTGCATTTGAAGGACATCAGTCAGAAACCTGATGTCCAGTAGTCGCTGTTTGTTGATAAGGTTCATAAGTGTTTCTCTTTATTTTGGTAACACTGCTGTCAAAAATATCAATGGTGTCCATTTATCTAAAACGGTGTTGACGTAAGAGAACAAATGAAGCAAACCTGATTATGCTAAAATTTAGACTGTCATGGCATTGTTCAGTCCCGATACAATTTTTGTTTCTTCAAAACATGTTAGACTGTTGATTCGAAATATCAATAAACGAGTATAACTTTACGTCAAGAGAATTGTGTTTTTATGTCAAATAAACTGTCATCGAATAAGTGATCTTTACAGTTGCTGTTATTAAATGATTAAGATATTGGTATGATAGTGTATTGTTTGTTTTTTCTTGAACAGTTTTTAACCGATCATTTCTCTTTACCGTTATGTCTTTCAGTTGACTGAGTATTGGCAGTTGTTGATTCTCTCGTACATGTAAATTCATATGTTTTAGACACATATTTTTGTAATACACGTATTTCACATATGTCATAAGAAAAACAAATGCACATACATCATCTGACATATTATACAGTAATGGATGCTACTTTGTTTAGTTATTTTGGTCACACTGTTGCAATTATTAATCAGAATTCGAACGATAAATCAAGAATAAATCACACAATACAAGTACGTTGAGACTGCAACTATTAATTCGTTAAAGCTAAAAACTGCAAATTTTGAAATGACATATTAAGATATATACGCTCATGGAAAGCATATTTTGACAGCATGTGTATACAATTTCATCAAAAGAGGGGCAAAAGATACCAGATAGACATTAAAACTCATAAATAAAAAATAAACTGACAACACCATGGCTAAAAGTGAAAAGACAAACAGACAAATAATAGTACGCTTGACACAACATAGAAAAGTAAATACTAAGCAAGACGAACCCTACCAAAAATTTGGGGTGATATTATGTGCTCCGGAAGGTAAAGCAGACCCTTCTCCACGTATGGCAACCGTCGTGTTGCTCATGTTATTACAAACCCGGTAAATAGTCTAATTCGGTAGGTCAAATTCATGAAAGGGAAGGGGATTGAAGTTACGACTTAATTTGATATGTGCACGTAGAAGGCGTGCTTACTTGAAACCAATGTACAGTAGTTGTCTTCTAGCTTATATGCTAATGATCATATGACAGTCGGATAATTTTTTTACAACTTATAAAAATTCGAAGACTCACCACTTACAAGATGTAATAGAAATGTTAGCTGTATGCAAGAACGGTTCTTTATTTTGCTAAGGTAGCAATACACAGTAAGGGGTTTTGTTTAGCATTCTGGACCCAGCGGATTTTTCAAATAACAAAGTTATGGTGCAATACAGTTCATCTATAGACAGTTCAGTACTCCCGTTCGAAGATGGTCATAGACCATAGGTCTAGCAATTAATGTAATTTTTACTAACACTTTCTTCTACACGATTTATTTTTACCAAAAACTTAATCTTCTTTAATGTGCTAAATCAATACGGTGGTATTTTCGACGTAAACAAACTAAAGACAGCTCACCGATTTAACACTTCTCATATTCTAAACAACTAGATTATTTCTTGCAGGTGTTTGGCATTGTCAAATTTCGAATACTAATTTACAAAAAATATAATTTCAATAAGTTTGTATCATCATGAGCATGGTATCTTTAAATGATATTAATAAGAACGACATTTTTCAAAGTATTAAAAAGCAGCTAATCAACTTTGCAGGTGTAACATGAAGGTGCTCTCAGCTATCGATATTTGTCTGATATGGTGTAACATGTCAAACAATAACATTCATTTTAAATATTGCTTTCAATTTTTTTTATTTTAAAGTTTATGTGCTCGGTTTTAATGAAACAAAGCCACATTCTAAGGCAATGCAGTAAAACACAATGAAGCATCAAAATGACTAATCAGTTTAAGAGTTTATATCACTTATAAGATAAGTAGTTCTGCTGCAATATGTTTTAATATTACAAATTCTTAGTACTCTATTGTTTGTCAGTAGTGAGCGAAACCACTTACCCATACCGTATATAGTAATTTGTAAAGTGCAACTTAAAACATATGTAAAACAATCACTGAATAACAGGGTCCTACATTGGAACAGACATTGGAACAGACACATACAGAATATGGCCGAGTTTAACATTATTACTACGCCCCTCCTCACCACATCCCTTACCCAAAACGCAAATCTGCATGGACTAACACGTTTGAGTAAAGCTTTATCTCATGTTTATAACATAATGATAAGCTCAAAATTAAACAACAGCTGCGAAATTTCAATTATCATTAACCAAAATTCTTTGATACATGTACTATTATTAATATGTATCCTTTTTCCGTTTTTCATCAATACATTAACATTTATACAAGATAACGCAATATAAAACATGCTGTCTCACAGAGTAGTATCACTTATTGTATTCCTAGTGAAAGTATAAAACACCATAATCATAAGCAGTACGTAGTGACATAAAAGCAAAAATAATCTGTGTTTTCCACATTATCAGTAAGTGATCCGATTATTTTAAAGGTAAAGAGATAATAGTTAAAATATTTTTACTATTATCTCGTTACCTTTATAATAGATAAATGTTCATAATCATAAATATTGTTTTGTCAAAAAGTTTAATTCTCAGGGATGTTTATTTTCAATTTTCCGCACGAATGCACAAACGAAAGTCATTATTTTCATAATTATGTTGTTATAAATATTATTTTTTTTTCTTCACTAAACTCTCATAAGCTTCATTTGTGGAATTAAAACGTAATAAGACTGGACTGATTTTTAAAAAATGTAAACTATTTACGTATTATTGTTCTCATAAGAAATGCCTCCATCTTATTCACACTTTAAATCGATGTCACACGAACCGCGAAACCCTTACACATTTTTAACCCTGAAATTCGGTTTTTAAATTTAATTATGTTGTTATTGTCATATACATCTGGGAAGAGTAATGCCTATGTCAATATTTGTTCATGAAGCTCATCCAACTGGTTTGAAAATAAAAAAGAAAAAAAGAACTGTTTGCTCTGATTAATTTGTCCCAAACCAACCATTTTGTTTTATTAGAAACACCAACGTAATCATGGTACATTGTAATTAGGGGACAACACTTTTATTACTATTGCATCTCCGTCTATTTGAATGTCTATTCAACATTATGAAAAGGAACAAAGAACTCTCGATTTTTCGCGATCAGATGATTTTTTTTTATTTTATTTTGTTATAATAACAGCCGCAGTAAAATGAAGATTTTCCTTGAAAAGAAAACAAGAATAAAACATTTTGCACAATCCTAACAAAGAAAAGTTATGAAAAATTGAACGACGACATTCTCTTATATTGAAATCGAATGAAAAATAATTTCCAAGCTGCAATTTAAGTGATACTTGTAAGTAGGTTAAATGAGGACCAGCATGATTATATACCACAGCTCATGTAGTTTGACGTTTCTTTCGGTGAAAAATCTTACCGTGATACAACACAACTTTCGTAGTATTGTTGTATGGGACATACATATACGAATTGACAAAGTTTTCCTTTACATATACTTTACTTTACAGAAAAAGAGAACACTGTAGTATTATGACAAATTATATCCAAGCTTTCTAATGTTTATCCCAACAAATACCAGACGAAATAGCTGTCACAACAACAGAAACATATTATAAAAAAATCAACATGTTTGCATTTGAAGGACATCAGTCAGAAACCTGATGTCCAGTAGTCGCTGTTTGTTGATAAGGTTCATAAGTGTTTCTCTTTATTTTGGTAACACTGCTGTCAAAAATATCAATGGTGTCCTTTCTACCACATAACATTTCAAATGTTTCCTCTGTTATATTAAAACTGAATTGTATTGACTTCTATTAAAAGGTGAACTATCTACCTTGAACTATTTATTAAACTTTAATTCGTGAAAATTGAAGTTATTTTCTCCAAGTACTTCGGCCATAACATACTGGGATGTGAGGAACAATTCTCTATAAGGAAAGACCATTTTCAAAAAAGACGCGTGTGTTTGGAGACAATAAGTAAAAACAATTTCACACCATAACGAAAGCTGACAACAAAGCAAATTTTATTTGTTTTCCCCGTCTTGTATTTATTTCAGTCCTTTCGTTTTGCTTTACCGAAACATTCAAAATGTTTTTGTTCTTTTAACCTCTTGCTTTAAGTTGCTTTCTGATCCGAGTTGTCCCATACGGTCATTTCCTTTGACTTCGATGAGCAAACTTGCTTTAACCTGGTAGCTGCACTATTCGGAATGTTTCGAGAACACTGTTTTGGTGACAACTCTTCTGAGAAATAAATTGGACTTTGTCAGTCTTCTATGTTTAGATATCGAATGTCATATCTCCGTTTTATATAGTTGTGGTTCTGTCGAAAAACACAATTTTCTCATTTGAAACATTAGATATTAATTTTATAGATTGATGAATCAAATTACATATACCTACATATCTGGTATTGAGGTTCTATCAATTTTGTATTTCTCCCGGATCCCACCTCTCTAACATGAACCAAAAAAAATAATAATAAACAGTTTCATAAACATTATTTTTGTCCAAATTAACCTTTTCCATTTATCTAAAACGGTGTTGACGTAAGAGAACAAATGAAGCAAACCTGATTATGCTAAAATTTAGACTGTCATGGCATTGTTCAGTCCCGATACAATTTTTGTTTCTTCAAAACATGTTAGACTGTTGATTCGAAATATCAATAAACGAGTATAACTTTACGTCAAGAGAATTGTGTTTTTATGTCAAATAAACTGTCATCGAATAAGTGATCTTTACAGTTGCTGTTATTAAATGATTAAGATATTGGTATGATAGTGTATTGTTTGTTTTTTCTTGAACAGTTTTTAACCGATCATTTCTCTTTACCGTTATGTCTTTCAGTTGACTGAGTATTGGCAGTTGTTGATTCTCTCGTACATGTAAATTCATATGTTTTAGACACATATTTTTGTAATACACGTATTTCACATATGTCATAAGAAAAACAAATGCACATACATCATCTGACATATTATACAGTAATGGATGCTACTTTGTTTAGTTATTTTGGTCACACTGTTGCAATTATTAATCAGAATTCGAACGATAAATCAAGAATAAATCACACAATACAAGTACGTTGAGACTGCAACTATTAATTCGTTAAAGCTAAAAACTGCAAATTTTGAAATGACATATTAAGATATATACGCTCATGGAAAGCATATTTTGACAGCATGTGTATACAATTTCATCAAAAGAGGGGCAAAAGATACCAGATAGACATTAAAACTCATAAATAAAAAATAAACTGACAACACCATGGCTAAAAGTGAAAAGACAAACAGACAAATAATAGTACGCTTGACACAACATAGAAAAGTAAATACTAAGCAAGACGAACCCTACCAAAAATTTGGGGTGATATTATGTGCTCCGGAAGGTAAAGCAGACCCTTCTCCACGTATGGCAACCGTCGTGTTGCTCATGTTATTACAAACCCGGTAAATAGTCTAATTCGGTAGGTCAAATTCATGAAAGGGAAGGGGATTGAAGTTACGACTTAATTTGATATGTGCACGTAGAAGGCGTGCTTACTTGAAACCAATGTACAGTAGTTGTCTTCTAGCTTATATGCTAATGATCATATGACAGTCGGATAATTTTTTTACAACTTATAAAAATTCGAAGACTCACCACTTACAAGATGTAATAGAAATGTTAGCTGTATGCAAGAACGGTTCTTTATTTTGCTAAGGTAGCAATACACAGTAAGGGGTTTTGTTTAGCATTCTGGACCCAGCGGATTTTTCAAATAACAAAGTTATGGTGCAATACAGTTCATCTATAGACAGTTCAGTACTCCCGTTCGAAGATGGTCATAGACCATAGGTCTAGCAATTAATGTAATTTTTACTAACACTTTCTTCTACACGATTTATTTTTACCAAAAACTTAAACGAAAGACATGTGGTTTTTATTTGATTTCATGGTGGATATATGCAAACAGTTTCAAAAAAGTATTACCACAAGCGATTGTAATTGGACTTTTGGTTAAATTGGGGAATATGAGACATCTTTCCCCCTCCTTTTTTGCAATATTTGATAACAAATAAAAACTAAATGTTGCCATGGATACACCAAAAAGAAATAATTGTTCACCGTTTTAACAACTGGATATACAATATATGAAAGATTCTTGTTACATGTATATGCATCTATATGGCATAAACCATAAGCTTAATTGCAAGAAAACAATGAAAAGGGAATGGTAAAATTTGTCAGGGTAAAAGTGTATATTTTTCCAAACCTATTTTTTGCTACCTAGAATAGTACAGTATGTTTTGTACAGCAAGGCACATACCCAAGGATTGCTCACAAAGCATTTTTCAAATAATCTTAGTTTACATAATAAGAGGCGAGTGGTACAAAACTCGTGAGTCTACGAGAAACTGGTAACTCAAAGGCTAAGATAGTTATCAACGGTACCAAGATTATAATTTAGAACGGCAGACTCGCGTTCGCCTATAACTTGATTTATTTAACTTGACTGGGCGGGGTTTAAACGGTTCGCTTATTTAAGACCAGTCCATCTATAGACAGGTGTTTTGGAAAACACTCATCAATAAAGTGTCCAGTTATTTGTCCCATATAATACAATAGATATAGAAAAGAAGATGTGGTATGATGCCAATGAGACAACTGTCCACAAGAGATCAAATGACACAGACATTAACAACTATAGATTACCGTACGGCCTTCAACAATGAGCAAAGCCCATACCGCATAGTCGTCTATAAAAGGCCCCGATATGACAATGTAAAACAAATCAAACGAGAAAACTAACGACCTTATTTATATAAAAAAACGCACGAAAAACAAATATGTAACACATAAACAAACGTTTAATCAGTTCATTTGTAAATCAGTTATGGTGACACTGATATGTGATTAGAAATCAATTATTATTATAACGGCCATCATTCTTATCACATCTATCTTCAAATAGACTGTCGTTATGCAAATTAAAATGAAGAACCGTCCGATCAGTTGACATAACATTGATAATACATAAGACTCATCAGTGACGCTCAAGCAAAATGGTTATAAAACCAAACAAGTACAAAGTTGAAGATCATTGAGGACCAACTTTAAAAAAAGTTATGCCAAATACGGCAAAGGTAATTTTAGCCTGGGATAAGAAAATCTTAGTTGTACGAAAAAATCACGTTTTGTAAGCAAGAAATTTATAAAAATAATCATACAATTGATAATCATGTCAACACCAAAGTGCTGACTGCTGAACTGGTTTTTGATTGGAGTATGACTATTTGATGACTACTGGGCTGGTTTTGGATTGGATTCTTAATAATTTCTTTTCGTTTGTAGTCCAGATAGTTATAACATACCAAGTCATACAAATTGTCTAGACTGATATTTCGAAAATAATTTTATAAACGAAGACAGTTCAATATTTCATGTTTTTACGTAAGAGCGTCACTGCTTATGGTGCCTGTCGTAGATGGAAGTTGTTCGTTGTTCATGTCGGTGTTAGGTGGTTTGCGTCTTCCAAAATATTATTCGTTTTTGCGTTTCTCTGTGATGAATATTCTTGCGTATGTGTTTGCTGTATTTCCGTCAGTTAGTGTAATCACCTTTGCGATTTATTTTTGAAAATATTTGAAGGAGTTAGTTAGACAACTACCATCACAAATGTACGGCGAGGAAAAACACTGTGATTATCTCGTCGCGGGGACATTTTGATCAGATATAGAAAATCATAGATTAGTGTAAACAATATTTTATTATGAATTATACAAGTACATTTTTAACACATTCACAATTAGGATTAAGAAACAATCAACAAGTTCTTACGTACATATGTCTCCTTGTTAAATTATATACAGTATACAAAATAAAAGATACATGCTTTGTTACATATTAAACATATTGATAATGTCAGTTTAGGTAAATAATAAACTGAAAAAGAAATGAGAATACAAGAGATAAGATAAAATGCTTACAGATATATTGTGTGGATTAGTAGACCGTAAACCTGATAGATTTAATAATGACCCTTTGTACCATGATAGATAAACAAATGTTATCTTCATTTGAAATCATATCTTTAATAGTAATTCGCTGGTTATCATGGTTATTGGTATCGTTAATTTTAGCTTCCAAATGATATTATAATGTTTTGCCTTATGCCCGAATGTAATGGGCAAAAAAAAAAATGGAACTAGTATCTACGTTACACAATGTACCAACCACATTTAGAAGAAGAAACCAAATGTCTTCGAAACAAGTGACAGTTACATAAGTACTACTAGTATTCATTCTTAGTCGCACATGGATAATTTGGACTTTTTGCGACATCCAGCATAGAGGTATAAAGGGAATCGATCGTTCTGATTACGAATCTGTTTGTTAAATACAGAGAGAGATTCGCAATTTCTAACACATAATGGTAAATGATTCTATTATTTGATAGATGACGGAAGATTATAATCTGAATAAAGTTTTGTTCGGGATTACACCTCTGATAGATTATTACTTTGTCCTGTACTGTGATCATGTCAATCACTAACATAGCCAGGCAACAACTGTTGCTAGTATTTGGGTTTTTTATCATTTACCATTTTATGAAGCCGTATTAATTTGTGGTTACTTCATCGATCTGAAAATTTCTCCCATTTTGGTTTCTTTAATTAACATCGAAGCACGCGTAAGCTTCCCCCCCCCCCTTGTAACTAAACGAGCGGCGTCCAACTGGATATTTTTGAGTTTATTCAAGAAAGTTTGATTTCCTGAATCTCAGATACCATCAGAATAATCATTGAAATGTCTTTAAAACGATTAACATGTTTTCTTGGGTCATTTTATCTAAAGTCAGCTTTATTTTCTTTAAAATATAAACTCGTGTGTAAGATTTTTGTACAATGTAACCAACATGTACATTTCATGAACCATTATAAGGAAAAATAGTCCTAAATGCTTGTGCTTTTCAACTGCATGTAGTTCTTCGTTATTCATGTTTAAAGGTGGGTGAGAAGGTTTTGCATTTTTACGGGAAATAGTCATGCTTACAGTTTTTTTGTGGTTGAATTTTACAAGCCATTTCTTGGACCATTCGTAAATTCTATTAAAATAACTATTTTGGATTTCAGCAGATCCTACTAGATTATCAACAGTTAAGTATAGACTTGTGTCGTCAGCAAAAAGCTAAATTTGGGTTTTAATGTCAGTGGATATGTCAATAATAAATACCATAAACAAAAGGGGACCTAATATAGGATCTTGTAGGACGCAAGCATTATTAGACAATTAGTCAGAATTTGAACCATATATAACTCTTCTTTGAGACATTCCATTCAAATAATTTTCTATCCATTTAAGTAAGTTTGCAGATATACCATATCCCTGTAATTGAATTAGAAGACCCTAATGTGAAACTCTATCTAACGCCTTACTTATATCACAGAACACAATTACTGCGTCTTTGCCACCATCAAAATATTTACTAAAATAATTCAAAATGTCTACTAACTGATTTAAAGCAGAGTCCTTCCTTGGCGAAGCCGGGCTAGTTTTGCATTAGAATAGTATTATGTCTGAAGTAATTATAAATATGTTTATAAATACAGTGTTCTATGCATTTTTGTAAGATACTAAGAGATACAGGTCAATATTTGTTTTACCTCGTCTGAATTAGATTGTGGAGCAAAGTAAGTTACATGTATTGGCCTTTTCAATATTTTCCGTTTCGTTCAAAAGGTGGTATACTATTATCGCTCGATTTAATACCAGAAAATAGTTTAACAGTTTTTCACCAGTTTATGCTAGACGGATTACCATTTATAGTTTTGTTTATTGGGTCATTATTTTAATCTTCTGTGGATTCTTTAACAAGTTCAGTGACTGTTTTTTTTTTTTTTTTTTTTTTTTAAATTTATTCCATTCAGATTGTTTATTAATTTTATTTCCCTTTCTATAAATTCTGTTTCCTAATATGATGTTTTTATTATTTTATTAAAAATTTATTGAGGACACTTGTAGCAGCTGCTTGAAAGAGGGACGAAACATATCAGAGGGACAGTCAAACTCATAAATCGAAAATAAACTGACAACGTATGGCTAAAAATGAAAAAGACAAACAGACACACAATAGTACACATGACACAACATAAAAAACTAAAGAATAATCAACACGAACCCCGCCAAAAACTAGGGGTGATCTCAGGTGCTCCGGAACGGTAAGCAGATCCTGTCCCACATGTGACACCCGTCGTTATGTTTAAGTGATTACAAATCCGGTAAATTGTTTTGAAGTATTGTATTTGATATGTTCTCAATTATCTCGTCTACACTGTCGGATGTTATTAACGTGTCTAAGACCGCTTCACCTAGAGTATTTCTAAACATATCATAATTGCCTTTTTCATATAACCCTATTTTACGTTTAAAAGCCTTGAGTGGATTTTTAAGAAGCTAAAAAATCCAGTATCTGGAAAGATATACCGAATTTGGTCTGTCAATGGTGGGACAGCACAACAATACGAAATCTTTTTTGTTGTTGTCATTATTAGGTCTATCATTGAAGAAGATTATTTGGCAAAATGTGTTGGTGCATCTATCATTTTGGTTAAGCTTAATTGGTTTATTAGATCTTTAATTTTAGAATTATAGATATTTAGTTTGTTCTCATTGAAATCTTCTGAAACTATAAAAATACATTCAGATTTTTTAAATATTCACTTTCATCTTCTTCCCAGTTTTTGGGAACCTTGTCGCGACGGATAACACTATGAAAGCTTCAAAGTTTATTAAATCGTTAGTGTGACTACTGCCTATCCAGGACACAGTAAATTCTTATAAATCTAATTCTTCATATTTAGCTGCATTAAGATCAATCGTAGGAGCTTAACTTTTGATGTTTGGAAAAGATAATGATTTCGAAAACAATTTTAAATATTTGACAAGTAGTTCGAGTTGAAAGAGCTATCTGGCGATGCTTCGTAATCAGATGGACCTGGATTTTTTTTTTAATTTCACAAAGAATCAGTAATATGTGTAACACTAGTCATGCAAAAGAAATGTCTAGAAATGTGCGCTTTGTTGGCAGGTTTCCACGGTCAATTTTGTAATATTACATTTGGGTTGTTTCCATTGTGGTACTTCAAAAGCGAGATGAATGAGTAAATGGAGTGATAATTTTTATTAGGCATAATATACAATTATTTGCGATACTATTTATTGCTTACTCCAATTGTACTATGTTACTCTTGTATCAGGAATGGTGTCACACTGAGATAGGCTAAGTCGTTTGAATATACCTACCTGCATGTCATCTTTAAAAGAATATATGTACAAAATTAAGGACAACATTTAACGAAACAGCGAGGAGTGAAACATACAATAAGAAAGGTAATGATATATACAGGTACATGCTATTAATGATGGAATGGATATCATTAGAGGAAGTTAAATTATTATACAGCGGTAAACAATTGGTTTATGGCATTGTACAGTTAACCAATACTATTCATTAATTCACCGATACACTGTTTTTAATTGTCACGCATGGTTGTTGTTTTTACTACATTGAATTGTTGTATGTAGCAGATAGTCAACTTACATCCAAACTCCTATGCTGTACCAGAGAATGCTCGGAGCTGGATCATCCCTTATTCTTCATTTACTTGCGGTTTATAATTTGATACAAATACAAACCATTTTTCCCGTATGAAGAAATAGAGTAGACAGATGCCAGGAACAAAAAAACCGACAATCGTAAAAGCCTGCTTTTCTGTAATGAAATCGAATGAGAGAAATGAACAATGCTTAAATACTTCTTACAACATTCAGGAAATAAAATCATTAAAAATGTCTCTATAACACAGCAGAATTAAAAAAAGTCGAAAAACTAAAACTAAAGATTGCCTATTCATTGCTCCTTTTAATAACTCTTAAGATAATGTATACTGTCATGTTGAAATATAAAAAGGTTTCTCACAATGTTGTCAATTTCAAATAAAATTGGAGAAAAAACATACGTCGTTGTTTTTCAAATATGTATAAAGTGAGTTTTCTGAACATAATTTTATCAAATCAAGTGCTGGATCAGTATTAACAACTGCTTGTATGCAAACAAAAATAATGCAACAATAGTTGACTTTTATCATTTTGGTGGTTGTTCAACTTCCAACTGCTATAATCTTTTTTTAATTTTCATATGCAAATTTCGATCCACAGGATAGTAGAAGTGTACGATTACGAATTTATTGCTGTATTCGGGGTATATATAGCTAGGTATGTTATTGTTTTATATTGCTTAACAAACCTGTGCATTGTGTCTCATAGGTTCCTATTGTATAGGGTAAAAGGAAAAGACATATCAGCATGGAAATACAAAATAGAAACATACAACTATCTGAAAGAAATGGAAAATTTAATTATTTCGATAAATTTGCTCCGAAAATACTGACATTTTATATAACCAGTTTAAGATCCAATTAGTACCTTCTGTTCTCTCATATCGCAAATTGTTGTTTTATAAACAAATCACTCAGCCAAACTTTTATAAAAACATAAACAGTAGTATACTTTGAAGTCATTTGTTGTTAACGACGATCACATATTGTGTCATTGGCAATCTAACATATTTTCTTTTAATTCATATTATAATCTGTATTATGAATGTTTATTTTTGCATAGTATTTTTCTCTTCACCAGTGCAGCTATTTGTTTAAAGTGTTACAACTTCACTACAATACACAATACACAATCTAGTAAAAAAACCATAATGAGATCAAAACTATATTGAATGCCTGCATGGCAGGTTTTTATTCATAAATATATAAATCAATTGTAGTAATGAAAAATACATGAGTAAACGACAGTGTGACATGGATTACTTTTTGGAATAAGTTTATTTAAAGGGGCAATGAAAATCAATTGATTGTATGTAAATTCATATTATGTCATCTTCCTCGAAGTAAGGTAAATCTTTATAAGTAAAGAGCTTTATTTGCAAAAGGAACAAAAACATGCATGTAAACTTACCGATTCTTAAGATTAATTTATCATAAAAGATTACTAATTCAACACTGTTATAAGATATCGAATATTGTTTTTATTGATATTTATATTCATTTTGTTACATGTATCAGTAATTTAAAAGCAAACGCAATGTTATTTGTATATACATATGTAATTAAATGAATCTACAATCCATTGATACTTGTATCACATGTGTATCTTGGCATTACACAAGAGCATGCCTGTCTAAGGCTGTTTGTGACTTATATACACTTAATCAATTGCATGTTGGATTCGTACTGAGTAATTATTTAGTCTTACGTGGTTAATGTTCTTTGTATTAGTAGTTATTGGCTTTGAACTAGCTGTTAGTAATTACGAGTACTCTCAGATCTGTATTCAGTGTCTGTACGTACAAGCACTCGGTCACATCAAGTCTGTGGTTTTTTTTTTTGGTAGATGTATTTCTATATCTATCAATCTGATGGTTTAAGATTTGTTCAACTGATCTTTATAATTCGTTCTTATGTTTTACTGTTACACAACTAAGGTGAGGGGGATGGTTGGGATCCCGTTAACATGTTCAATCCATAGTCTGTATGTATGCACAACAAAAGATGTGCCTGTCCAATGTCAGGAGCCTGTAAACATTAGTGGTTGTCATTTGTTGCTGTGTTACATATTTGTTTTTCGTTCATGTATGTGTACATTATTTAGGCCGTTAGTTTTGTTGTTTTAACTGTTTAACATTTGTCATTTCGGGTCCTGTTAGAGCTGACTATGCTGTATTGGCTTTGCTGGTTGTTGAAGGCCCTACTATGACCTATGACTGTTAATTTCTATCATGTCTAACAGGATAGCTAGTAACGATTTACAGTTACATGACAAGAGTTCTGTCAACTTCAAACATTAAATGCCTTTGATATATAAAAAAAAAACATGTACACAGATAGCAGACACCTAATTGTTATTTTTCAAACTTCGATTATTGTATAAGAAATAATGAGTAAAATTTTACCAAATCTGATAAAGTTGTGAATGTGTTTAAACTAAGAAAAATATAAATAATCCAATGATTTCAAGTTTCGGTCGTTTAGTTAATTTAAACAAGTTAGTTATTTTTTAACTGTTACTGAGTATAACTCACAATGTAAACAGATGTCCATTAATGTTCGGCACCGACCTGGATGAAAATTAAAAAAAAATATTCCACTGTAAATTTGCATCATGTTTAGCACAAATAATCATGATGATCAAGAATCATATATCATCAGGTATGCATGACATACTGATAACTAATCATATCATTATATTTTACACGAAAACTTATTGAAAATACGAAGAGCTATACACAATAGAGGACCAAAAAGTATAGTTTTGCATAAGGGAGAACCATTCTTTAATTTTGAAAAATTTCCAAAATTTTGTAACAGCAAATTATATTAACATAAAATCCGTGTTTTCAGGACAGTATCAAAGTACTGGCTACTGAACTTGTGATACCCTCGGGGACTATCAGTCCACCAGCTGATGCATCGACCTAGTGGTAGAAATAAAATTAACAGCACCAAATGCGCATTCCGACAATCGATGTTTCTTCAGAAAATCCAAAGCTTATAAAAAATATGAAAATCTATCAACAAAAAATTACAAACAGATATAAATAAAGATGGACAAGGAATCATAGCTTTGCATGAATGAGATAGATTCCTGTACCAAGTCAGGAATATGACAGTTCTTGTCCATTCGTTTTTGATGTGTTTTGTTATTTGATTTTGCCATGTGATTATGGACTTTCCGAATTGGTTTTCCTCAAAGTTCAGTGTTTTAGTGATTTTACTTTTTCCGTCATTTAAGATAATTTCAAAAATTTTGTGACTGCAAATTTTTAATACATTTAATATGGTAACTATTTTGACAACTTAAGATCTTACAACGGCAAAAAAGTTTACCATTTCAACACTATAATTAGATATCTGAATATTGTGCTTACTGGTATTTATATTGATTTTGTTATCAGTAAATTAGAAGCAAACAAATTATTGATTTTATATACATATGCAGTATCATTAACCTATAATCTGTCGATACCTGTTTGTTGATATTGCACAAGGCAATGTTTTTCTAAGAATATTTATGACATCTTTACACTAAATCTATTGGATGTCGGATATGTACAGGATTGAAAAATGTAAAACCATTCAAATGAGAAAACTCACGGCCTTATATACAATGTATGTACAAAAAATGAGCAAAAACCAAATAGGTAATACAGCAACAAACGACAACCACTGAATTGAAGGCAACTGACTTGGGACAGGTACATACATAAATAATGTGTGTATGGGAGGGGTAGATAATGTTAGCGGGGTCCCAACCCTTCCCTAACATACGACAGTAGTGTAATAGTACAACATAAGAACGAATTATAGAAATCAGTTGGAAAAGGCTTAACTCATCAGATGAATACAACTAGAAACACATCTAACGAAAACACAGAGTGGACTTGTTAGGGTACTTGAACATACCAACTACAAAAAGAAACTAAGTACTGATATGAGAGTATTCACACTTTACTGACAGCGAGTTCAAAGCCACTAATAACTAATAAAAAAAATCATGCATCTAAGTCTACATTATCTATCAGTTCACATCCAACTTTCAATGGATTTAGTGTAAAGACGTCATAAACAGTCACAGAAAAAACATGACCGTATGCAATGCCAAGATACAGGAATCGCAAGATTGTAGATCCATATATGTGTATATGATTACAACAATAATATTTAGTTTGCTTTTAATTTACTGATAAAAAAGACATTATTAATACAAATAAAAACAATATTCATCAATCTAATTACAGTATTGTTAAGTTATTAGAATACGTTTATTTAAGGGCTCCATAAGTTTATCGGGATCGTTTTTAAATTACCGGGAACGGTAAAAAAAAAAACATTTCCGGGCACGGTAAACAACATTTCCGTAAAAATTAGGATGTACCATCCGGTTGGAAATGAGTTTTTATACATGTAAAACCAAACTTCAAAACCAAATATTTGTATTTATGGATTTTGTTAAGGTTTTAAGTAATTTGTGGTAACAAAATCCCTGATTTAATAATTTACCAGTTATACATGTATCACGTTCTTTAAAATTGAAAACGTTACAACAGACATGGGCATAGACAAAACACGAGTTTTGAAATATAAACACCGTTAGATGGTGCCTAAGGAACATCAAAATCAGAAAAGAGAAAATTAACAATAGGGAAAAAATCGTCCCTTTCATCCCGTGTAAAACCGAACTACCTAAATCTAGGAAAGGACAGTTATTGCCATATAAATTTGATTTATTTAAAGAAAGTTCTTTGGGTAACATTTCATCAAGATAACGGTAAGTGTTGCTGAATTTATTAGTTGAATGCCATTTTGACGGATTTTTATTGAATTTGGCCATGAACTGTGACTCATAAAATTACACAACTAAGTCTGATATTAAAGGGGCACATCTAGTGCCCATTGAAATACTTACAACCTGTCGATAAATTTTGTTGCCAAAATGTACAAAAATATTATCAATGAGAGAGTCAAAAGCTTCAATCATCTCATCACACCTCCAGTAATTTTCTCATTAGGGATGAAGGCTTTAAATGAATTGCAGCAAATATAGTTGCATTCAAATTTACCATTTTATTACATATGGAAATTTTCGTTTGATAAGATTGGGTGGAAATGTAGTGTAGAGAGTCGAAAAGTCAAAACTGTCAATAGAATCGAAAGGATCATCAAAATAAATAATTTCTCTAAAACAATAAAAGAAATTTATACACTCCCTAAAAAAAAGTTAATTCCACTATATTCATATATTTTATTAAAATAGTTTATGATAAGTTCTCTGATAGTAGTTAAGGAACTTGTTCAAAGCACTGAAATATTAGTTGTAAAACACTTACTAGAGGTCGAGATGAAACAATATATTACTTGTTTTTTGTGGAGTTTTGTTTTCTCTAAATAGGTGTATTATGTACGCTTTTATTTATTGCAGAATTATTTTCCAAATGTGATATTTTATTATCTAAAACCTTTAAGCATTTTTCTACTGATTTTGATAGTTCGTTCTTATGTTGTACTGTTACTCTACTATCCCAGATTAGGTGGATGGTTGGAATCCCGCTGTCATACTTAACATCGCCATATTATGTATGTATGTGCCTGTCCCATGTCAGGAGTCTGTAAATCAGTTGTCATTTGTTACTGTGTTTCATATTTGTGTTTCCGTCCATTTATTTATACATTGATTATGCTGTTAATTTTCTTATTTTGATTATTCTATATTTGTCATTTTATTTCAATTTATTTCAGGGACTTTTGTAGCTGACTATGTTGTGTTGGCTTTGCTAGTTATTAATATCCGCACGCTGTTCTATGGCTGTTAAAATTTATGTCATTTAGTTTCTTGTGAAGAGTTGTTTAATTGGCAATCATACTACATCTTGTAATGTTGATCCTGAAACATGCACATTGTCGATTTCAGTCAATTTTGCTTATAACTGTACCATAATATTTTCTTTTACTAGTAACGTACGATATGTAAACTGTAATTCAACTTTAGTGATTTAGTAGTTTTTCAATATGATTTTTAAAATGTTTCACAGACTCGAAATAAAAATGTTTGTTGTTTTAAACTTCAAAAGATGCTATTGAAAAGAAACATATTCGGATTCCAAAGAGTAACTACAACGAAACGAAGTCGCTACGAGTGTAAAAAAGTAATAGTGTAAAACCATTCAAACGGGATAACCACCGGCATAATCTACATTAAATGCCGCCTTAGATATAAGAAATGTGATATACGCATGGCACATAAATACCCTCTTCCTATAGATTTCAATTTAAAAAAAACTTTAATCGTTTAAGTAAGTACGCTTAATTCTTAACGGTCACTGAGTATAACTCACCATTTTTAAAACCGTCCTGTATTTTTTGGCAACAACCTGGTTGAAAAAAAAAGATACAAAATGTTTCATTGTAAATTTACATCATGTTTAGCACATTAGTACTAATGATCAAGAATCATATATTTTCAGGGATACATGGCATACTGGTAACTAATCAGATAATTATGTAAAGCATTCAATAAAATTGAGAATGGAAATGGAGAATGTGTCAAAGAGACAACAACCCGACCAAATAAAAAACAACAGCAGAGGGTCACCAACAGGTCTTCAATGTAGCGAGAAATTCCCGCACCCGGAGGCGTCCCTCAGCTGGCCCCTAAACAAATATATACTAGTCCAGTGATAATGAACGCCATACTAATTTCCAAATTGTACACAAGAAACTAAAATTAAAATAATACAAGACTAACAAAGGCCAGAGGCTCCTGACTTGGGACAGGCGCAAAAATGCGGCGGGGTTAAACATGTTTGTGAGATCTCAACCCTCCCCCTTTACCTCTAACCAATGTAGTAAAGTAAACGCATAACAATACGCACATTAAAATTCAGTTCAAAAGAAATCCGAGTCTGATGTCAGAAAATGTAACTAAAGAAAATAAACAAAATGACATTAATACATAAATAACAACAGACTACTAGCAGTTAACTGACATGCCAGCTTCAGACTTCAATTAAACTGACTGAAAGATTATGATTTCATCATATGAACATCAGGTACAATTCGTCCCGTTAGGGGTTTAGTATCATACCATCATAACATATATGAGAAGAACATAACCCGTGTCATGCCAACAACTGTTTTTAGAATAAATGTGTTTAGTTCCGATGCAAAGCATTGATTTCAACTTTTGACTAACGGATGCCTCCAACGCATATTTGAAACTTGTTCTCCAAATCTACAGGAACGTATGTACAACAGCACAAGTTAAGAACAAACCAGTTGGCAAGAGCTTGTTATTTTTCATCTACACGATGCGCAAACTCAACTACTAAAATATACAAAAGAACATACTTTGTACTCGCATGGACTAGTTGAACGCTCTTTTCAATCTCTAACATATAATGTAATCCCTAGTAATGAGGTGTTATGATCATCATAAATGAAAGTGTTAAACATCTGCAGAGGATGAAAAATTTAAAGCACAGTTCTTGCATCGTTATGAATATTACTCTTAAGGGAACTCTGATTAATTACTGCAACGTCTATTGTCATTGGTTATCTGAGAAATAGTTAGTAACAGTGTAACTAGAATTAATAAAGTCGATAATTTGTCAAGAACAAGAAATTGATTAAGAGGTATTGAAGTTTCAAGAATATCAATTTGGGAAGACAACTGAATCAGTATCAATAACAGCAATATTTTAGTTTCAACAAAAAAGGATGACTCTTTACTTTCATTTACTAGAATGGTACATTTTTTTTTATTGATGACACCATCCTGGATTGCAAAGAGGTAAAGACTACTATAAGGTAAAGTGACACCACCTTAAGCACAAATGCCTAGTATATCATAGATTATCAGGAATGTATGACATACTGGTAACTAATCCAATGCATTAGGCAATCACAATATGACTTCAAGTTTCGAACAGCGGATGGCTTTTACAAATCTTTAATACGTGTTCTTCAAATCCTCAGAATTGGAGATGTAACAACACAACTTACGAAGAAACTGGTAAATTCAGTTGAAATTGGGTATCAAATCTAATACAAATGATACAAACATGACAAAGTTCCCACACATACTGAAAACGGATTCAAGGCCAATATCAAAAACAAAATGCATATTCCAAGACAAAGATATGGCAGTTGATTCTCGTTTGTTTGATGTGTTTGAGATTTTGATTCTGACATTTGATAAGGGAAATTCCAAGTGATATTTTTATTGGAGTTCGAAATTTCTTTTTTTTTTTACTTTTTAAATCTTGTATATCATAGTAAACTTGAGATAAAGTATGTTCTTTTAAGTAGGATGTCTGCTTCATTTTTAGATTGTTGCCTTGATATTGAAACAAATGGACGCCTTCAAACTAGATTGAATGTGTGAAGAGAACTCCTCAGAACTCTTTATTTTGAGTGATGCGCTCTTTACACAAACACTTCTCCGACGAATTCTTGAGAAAAAAGACTGAAATTGACACTTCATACATTCCTAAGTAACTTTAACGAAGTGACCAATAAGATGTGTAAGTATTTCAATTTATAAGCCACATGTTGTTGCAGTCTTAGATAATTTTCTACCTGTACCAAAGTCTTAACCTTATTTTGATCGATTGTGTCAGATTCCAAATTGTGTAGTTTGAGTGTGTTTGAATTTACATACGACGTGAAGTAATTAAAACAGTACGCCTACCATGAAGACGCATCTACTTTTAGATTCACTTAGTTTTTAGTCTGATACCTTGATGTGTCTCATCGATAAATTAGTAGTCGTATATTTGATGTTGTAATACTTCTTTGAAAGTATATTAACTACAATTCTGAATTCTAAAGTGTTACAAAAACTATGCTTTAAAATTCTTAATAATAAAATTACTCACCATCAGAGCAAGTTTTCTTTTTCTTGATAAATTTACACAAACACCAGTCAGCTGAAAAATGAAATAAGAACTGTTAAAAAAAACATTGACAATGCCAAGCTACCATAAATATGGTTGAACGAAAAAAGAAGTACCAGTATGAAAATACAAAATATAAGAACAATCTAAATTAATTGGAAAATTTAGATTAATTTCGATAAATTTGCTACTAAAATACTAACATTAATATTATCAGTTCAAGATCCATTTAGTGCTTTCAGTTTTTTTTGCAAATTGTCCTTTTTAGAAATAACTCACTTAGCAAAACATTCATAAAAAATTGATCATCAGGAGTAGTAACATATCTTGAAGGAAATTAGGAAGTCACTTAGTGTAAACGACGATCAAATCTGGTGGGGACTTTTTCTCATTGGCAATCATACTATATCTTCTTTATTTAATCATCTCTTTCACATGTTTAATGAATGATTATTAGTTTTTATTAGTATTTTGTTTTTGTCAATGTAACTATTTGTTTAAAGAGATACCAACTACTCCCAATATGCACAATATACAATCTAGTATCAAATCTGTGGGGTAAAAAGGTGGAACTGTCAACTTATCGACTAAAATAAAAAAAAAATCAATTAATATTATTTATTATTTTATCATGTTTAGTATGCACAGGATGTCTAAACAATATGATGTGTCCTACTCCGCCTTGAGTTTTTGTCACTCTTCCTCCTCTCTATAAAAAATCTAATTTTTATTCCATATTTTAATCAGATAAAAAAATAGTTTGCATGTAAATAAAAAAAAAGTACCATGCTAATACAACTGTGTCGTATTATATTATTGTTGTGTTGTATGCAAGCATGTTTTTATCATAAATGGATAAATCAATTTCAGTATTTAACAATAGTTTGGTAAATGACAATGTTTCATCGAGAAACCTTTTGAACGGTCAATGAAGATACACAGATTGTCTATGAATAAACGGTATAGCAACATCCCCGAAGTATTGTAAATGAGTAAAAGAGGGACGAAAGATACCAAAGGGACAGTCAAACTCATAAATCTAAAACAAACTGACAACGCCATGGCTAAAAATGAAAAAGACAAACAGAAAAACAATAGTACACATGACACAACATAGAAAACTAAAGAAATAAACAACACGAACCCCACCAAAAACTAGGGGTGATCTCAGGTGCTCCGGAAGGGTAAGCAGATCCTGCTCCACATGCGGCACCCGTCGTGTTGCTTATGTGATTACAAATCCGGTAAATAGTCTAATTCGGTAGGTCAAATTCATGAAAGGGAAGGGGATTGTAGTTACGACGTGAGGAACATATCCGATATCATTTGTGAAATGGTTATTCCATAACGGTCAACCAACTCGTGATGGCGTCCGTAAAATTTACGAAGGGATGATTTCAACTTCACCATTTGGAACTCTTGATTTAATAGCTTCCTTGTGAGCAGTAAACCTCTATCAAGAAAATCATGATAGGAAATGCAAGCACGGGAATATCGTATCAATTGAGAGATATATACCCCGTATGCAGGTGCTGCTGGAATGTTGCTACTTAGAAATGGAAAGTTCACAATTGGAAAGCTGAAATCATCTCTTTTGTCGTAAAGTTTTGTCTTCAACCGACCCTCATTGTCAATTTCTAGATGTAAGTCAAGATATGAAGCTGACTTAACTGTATCTGTAGTATCCTTTATCTCCAATTCGATGGGACAGATGCGTTCCACATAGTCACCAAATTTTGAATTGTTTAGTGAAAGAACGTCATCTATATAGCGGAAAGTAGAGTTAAAGGATATTGCTAACTTCTTATCTTTCTTCCTAAGAAGTTCCTGCATGAAGTCAGCCTCATAATAATAAAGAAACAAGTCAGCAAGTAGAGGGGCACAGTTTGTTCCCATTGGTATGCCGACAGTCTGTTGAAAAACACGTCCTCCGAACGTAACAAATATGTTGTCAATCAAGAAATCAAGCATCTTGATAATATCGGTTTCAGAGAATTTTTTGTTTGAATCAGAGTGATTCTTTACAAAGTAGGATTTATCCCTCCCTAAGACAAGATAATTGTATCTACGTTGGCCATTCTTTTTTATGAAGCAAAGTAATACCAACTCTTTTAATTTGTCTTTAAGTTTGGAATGTGGAATACTTGTGTAAAGAGTAGAGAAGTCAAATGTGTTAATACTGTTACAAGATGAAAGAGAGTTAGATTGTATGTGCTCTAAAAGATCTTTGGAATTTTTAAGTATCCACATCTGATTCACGCCACCTCTAGAATAGGCAGTTTCACAATAACTTTGAAGCCCGTCTTTGATTGCTGATAAAATGGATGTTAATAATTTAGAAAGAGGTTTTGTGGAGCACTTGGAAGACCCAGCAATATACCGCTGTTTGTAAGGACACTTATGTAGTTTAGGTATCCAATACAGTGATGGAAGATCCAGTTCTTCATCTTTGGTTGAAATACCAAAGGAACAAAGAACAGACCTATGATTATCCAGGATTTCCTCTTTGGTAAGTGTCGTGAGGGTATATGTTGAGTTTCCAAGTGAATTGTCTGTACCTAATTCGTTTATCAAGCAATTAATGTAATGACTTTTACAGACAAAAACGATGTTATTTGGGGCTTTGTCTGCGGGGACAACAACATATTTATCATGGAGGTCGGATAGGTGTTTAGCAACATTTGGGTCTTTAAAAATTGACGTAGCATGGGCATTGATGGACCCATTCAGTTTCTTAATTCTGATTTGTATTAAGGACCTCACTGCCTTTATCCATTCGGATAGAGTGTCTACGTCTTCCTTCTCGCGCTTAGCCCATTGCCTGGCATAATCCTCGACTGAATCCATCAAAATTTTAAAGTTGTATTTCCAATTGATGGATTTAGGCTCACGATATTTCGGACCTTTCGATAACACGTTTCGTAGAGAAGTGTTATTAACAATGTTAAGGTCACCGGTAATAACGTGGTCAGCGGGATTATATGTGAATTGGGAACTAGCACAAGTGCAATCAGGAGGTTTAGACTTGAAGTCGTCAATATCGAGATCCTGCAAAACGCGTTAATGGCTTGATATTCAAAACGGAGAAACATCGAAATTATTAGAAGTATTTATTGTTTACCAAGCATCAACCTTCATGCCAAATAAGATGCACACAGAATGAGACTTCAAGAAAAGGGACACATTTTTTTAATAAACAGATATGTTACACCAGAAAAACATGCATGTTAACTTATCGATCCATTAAATCAATTTATTCTGAAAGGTTACCAATTCAACACTGTATTACAATGTATATATTTAAGTATGGTTTTTATTGGTATTAATATTAATTTTGTTAATAGAATATTAGCAAAAAAACATATTGTTTTAATATTCATATGCAGTTTCATTGATCTACAATCTGCAATATGTCGAAACCTGTATCTTGGCATTGCACAAGGTCGTGTTTTTCTAAGTACATTATGAATGGAAATTGATTTAAGAGACAAAAACTCGACAACAGAGCAGAAAACAGCAGAAGGCCATTAATAAGTCTTCAGCTGGCCCCTTAACAAAAATGTATAATAGTTCAGTTATAATGGACGTCCTGCTATACTCCGAAATATAGAAAAGAACTAAAATTAAAATCCATGCAAGCATAACAAAGTCCAGAGGCACCTGATGATTTATGCTTCATTTGTTTCATTTCCTGTTTTTTTTTGTATTTGTACTAGCTGTCAGTAACTGCGAGTACAGACCTATTCTTAGTGTCTGTTTGTTGTTGGGATATACAAGAAGCCGATCATGTCCAGTCTGTGATTTTGATAGTAGTATTTATTTTTGCATCTATCTGATGAGTTAAGCCTTTTTCATCTGATTTGTATAATTCTTTCTTATGATGTACTGTTACGCCATTGTCCCGGGTTAGGGGGATGTTTGGGACCCTGCTAACATGTTTAACCCGGCCATATTCTGTATGTATGTGCCTGATTAAAGTCAAGAGCCTGTTACTCAGTGATTGTCGTGTGTTGCTGTGTTACAAATTTGTTTTCGTTAATTTATTTGTTATAAGGCAGTTGGTCTTTAATAGCTGACTAGGCTTTGATGATGGTTAATTCGAGCACAGTTGTAAATATCTGTGTCATTTGGTCTCATGTGAAAAGTTGTCACATTGCACTACAAACCAGTAACAGTCTGAAATTGCCTATATCCGTACTCGACTGTACTGATTTTTACTCGACCAGTCTGAATTGGTCTGAATTTTACTAGACATTACTTGGCCCCAGTCTTAACGGTACTCGACTATATTGATTTGTACTTTACCCTTATCTTTAACATTGAAAATAGTTTGCAGTATTACTAGACCAGTCTGAAACAGTCTTAACCCGTTCTTGATCTGTACTATTTTTTCAGTCTTAACCATACTTAACCAAAGGTTTGAACAATACTCAACCTGTCTGAACCATACTTCACCAAATAAGCTCTCTTTGTTTTTAATCTTAACTGTTAAAATAATTTTATTTTTAACTGACATGACAACAGCAACAATAAAATAAGGATTTATTTATAAAATCAGATGTTTACATCCTTATATAATTCTCAGATTTATCAAATAGAGAAGATTAAATCAGATTATCTTATAAAATAATTTTATTCTATCAATTTTGAGTTTGAGCTTTAAGTGAAATAAAAGATTTTCTTTTACCTAAAACTACAATTATACTGAAGATATTAACACCTTATTAAGGTGCTTTTTGTTAAAACTTCATTTCAAAAATATCTAAATAAAAACTACATATTAGGTTTCATGGTTCCATACTGTAGTCTCAGTCTATGGAAGAAGCGATTCGATAAAAACTTTTCTTATATCAACGAGCGATACTTTCTTATATCAACGAGTTGCATTGTGGGAAATTTCAGACGAATGTTAGCATTTGTACGAAGAAAGGCAGACTTCTCGGTATAAAGTAATGACTCTTTTCTTAAAACAGGGTGACATTTAACGCGACATACGTCTGCTGTGTAATTTGCCATGACTTATTTTATGTAATAACAAGCAAGGTGTATTTAAACGAGAAAATTGAATTGTTGAATAAAAGCAACATAAATGCACGATTTATCATCTGTAGATGTACACATTCAATAAATATCACGTAGCAAATTCAGTGGAATGCAATTGAAATGAATTCAATTATTTGATAATCCAAAATCACCTATAAGTCAAAGATACTGCTATATTTTATTATATCAATGCGATGTTTGTCTTTTATCATAGCGATGTTTTTTTAATATCAAAAATTTTAAAATGCGATACTTTTTAATATACCTGTTTTAGTTTTCTAATATAAAATGAATACGATGACACATCACAATGCATGTCAAGAAAACCGCAAACATAATTCACAAACTTAGTTCATGACCGGCTTAATGTTTGAGGATTAATATCACTAAAATTTCGTATCTGTAACAAAATTAACGCTTACATGACCTTATCATTTCGAAAATGTTGTTTGGCCCTATTGATAGACGACAGTGTTTACAACCTGTTCAGTCTATTGTTTTCAATCACATGGTTTAACCGACTAATTCTATTTGAAGTGATGATGCAATGGCGGATTTAAATGCGATTTTAAATTGTCTGTCGACCTATTAGATTCTAGTATAGGTGCAGTGGTGGATCCAGGGGGGGGGGGGAGTTTCCAGGGGTTCGAAACTCCCTTTTTTGGCCGATCAATGCATTTGAATGGGGACATATGGTTGAACCCCCCTTTATCCTGGGTTAGAAATCCCCTTTTGAAAACGGCTGGATCCACCATTGCGGTCACATTGCTATATAGATATAGGAAGATGTGGTGTGAGTGCCAATGAGACAACTCTCCATACAAATAACAATTTAAAAAGTAAACCATTATAGGTTAAAGTACGGCCTTCAACACGGAGCCTTAGCTCACACCGAACAACAAGCTATAAAGGGCCCCAAAATTACTAGTGTAAAACCATTCAAACGGGAAAACCAACGGTCTAATCTATATAGCCTATCAACATGGGTAATATCGAAATAGACAAAAAATATCATAATTTAAAAGAAAAAAAACATTCATTCAAACATTCTAATCCAATACAGCTCCAAATAACAATGAAAATTCAAATGGTAAAATAAATATTCCCAACAAATCAAAATGTACAAATGCTGATGTCCCGAACTTTGACGATACCAACCGACTGGCCTCAAACTATAAAACAAACAACTCAGATAGAACGAAAATCAAAAATCTAATCGTGTCTAACAGAAAATGTGTTTATTTTTAACATAGAAACAAATATTGACAAGAAAAACAGTTCTTTTTGGATATCAAAGACTTGTCCCGTTGGTAAATCGACATCTCTTTGAACATAATCAGCTTGCCGCATGGACGCTCTTTTACATCGCGATGACCCTTGAGGGCATTCCGATGTATTGTTGCCTCACAGATTTGACTTTCGTTTTTGACTAGTAACCGATCGTATAAATACGCGAACATTTCTAAGTGCAAAATAACAATCCGTATCTTTTTTATATTTATAAATTTGAATCGTTGAGTGCTGTTTATTTGGTAATTTTATTGACGTAATCGTTCTTGTACCATCATAACTGTCGTTGTCGTTAAATATTTACAAGTGTGCTAGTTCATATTGCACTTTACAAAAGATTAAGCACACAAATGACGTTTTTGAAGGACTGGACAGTAGTAAATTATAAGGGGAATTTTTAAAGATTTATAGATATAAGAAGATGGTGCATGAGTTCGAATGAGACAACTTTCCATCAAAGTAATAATTTGTTTCAAGTACGTTCATTATAAAATTTGCTAAATGTTAAATATGTGAACAATAATTTTGATACTTACATATAGCTTTTTGATAACGAAATTGTTTATTAAACCCCATCGGTACTGACATTTTCTAATTTTAAAATTGATGGATTGAACCTAGTTTTATAGCGCTAAACCTCTCACGTGTATGACAGTCTCATCAAATTATGTAACATTTACAACGATGCGTGAACAAAACAGACATAATAGGTAAAATTGTCAAAAACTGGGTACAGCAGTCAAATATTAATACCAATAAGTACTCTTATTGATATAAGAAAAACACCGGTATGATTTTTTAAAAGTATCGCATTGATATTAAAAATTATAGCATTTGTATATTTATGTATATAAGAAAAACACAGCGCTTCAAATTTTACACAGACATAAACGTTTGCTTCTAACTGACTTCTGAGTGTATATTAAGACGCAATTGTTGTTTATATTTGTACAATAAGTTTTAAAGTTAGTATTCTTAATTTTTCTTTACCGAAAACAACATTTTCCGCAAGGAATGTCTGCATATTTACAAATGATATTATACAATATCGCTATGTGATATAAGAAAAGTTTTTATCGATTCGCTTCTTCCATAGACTGAGTATTATAATTATCTTTTTATTGAGGTACATATAATATAGCAACAGCAAACAAAATCACTTAAAAGGTTCAACATTATATTAGAAATATATATCTTTTATTATAATTTGGGATACATTGTGTGTGATTTAAGTCAAATTGAAAACAAATTAAATAAATTAATAAAAATGTTCTTCTGATTATTGTGTGAATTAATAAATCCTGCTTAGGGCAAACTCATTCAACAGATCACACCTGGTCAGATGCTATTAAATTCTAAATAACATTCATGCAAAATTGCAACATCATGTACAACTTAATCGCAAGGCCTTTTGAATTTACTAGATAGGTAATATACGAGTTTAAGAAAA
This sequence comes from Mytilus edulis, assembly GCF_963676685.1. Classification (NCBI taxonomy): domain Eukaryota; kingdom Metazoa; phylum Mollusca; class Bivalvia; order Mytilida; family Mytilidae; genus Mytilus; species Mytilus edulis. Next base: position 65,111,196 of record NC_092357.1, on the reverse strand, counting down.
GTAAAGTTTCATTTTTACCTGTAAAACACACTTATGTAATCAATTTATTTTAAGTGGTTCTTGTATGCCATGTTTTTAATTTTGACAAAAAAAGATTTAAATCTCAATGGAATATTTCTTTTTTAATTACTGCTAAGTTTATTTATAACGATTTTATAAATTCATGGTTTTACAAAAACAAATTGAAAGGTGTCATTTTTTATAGTTGCTTTTTATACAATTTTACATGTTATGTATTTTATTATAAAAACAAAAAATTACTGCATAACTTATTTTACTCAACTGACACCCTAAATCTATACTACTAGTAGGCTAATTAAGTTTGAATGATTACAATGGTTCTGTATTGAACCTTAAAATTCATCTGAAAGATTCACAATTTTTTTATAAAATTGAAAATATTAATCACAATTCAGTTTTGGGATAATTTGATCAGCTTGTTTTATTTTTATCTTAAAGATTATATATATGTGTAACTGATAAATATGGTGTTGAAGTAATATTATGTTTATTGATAAAAATTGGTTTAAATGCTATAATGAATACATTTATAATTTGTAATTGTTTAAATTTCAGTTCCTAAATTGATAGAATACAATGTATAGATACAAAAAATAGGTCTAGGTTGGTTCAGACTTGGTCGAGTATAGTTCAGACTAGGTTGAGTATGGTTCATGCTAGGTCGAGTATGGTTAAGACTAGGTCGAGTATGGTTCAGACTAGGTCGAGCATGGTTCGAACCCGTTTAAACTAGATAAGTACAAATTCAGACTATTAAATATGGTTCAGACTAAAGTCGAGTATAATTTAGTAAATTTCAGACTTATTCAGACTTTTTGAGTCAAATATATATAGGCCATTTCAGACTTTTACTGGTTTTAGTGTTAACAATACAACATCTCCTAATTTTTTTTAAACAGGAACAAATGTACACCGTAATTATGTATAAAGCAACCATTTTGAATTGTTGATCCCAAAACATAAAAAATATCGATCTCAGTCAATTTTTCTTACAACTCTACCATCTTCAAATATATTAAGGTCGTTGCTTCGATATTGCTTCGATATTGAAACAAACAGATGTTTTCAAATGAGATTTAGTTTCTGATTAGAATATACTGTGAATTTGAAAAAGTCACACAAAAATTTCTCCGACAATAATTTTGAAAAACAAACTACTAAATATGGACTTACAACAGGTTAATATCTCGAGTAACAAGCAACATGTTGTTGTGGTTTTTAAATCATTAGCTACCTGTCTTAACTGAAAATTTGACCGATTGTGTCCGATTTTAGATTGTGTATTTTGATTGAATGTGAACTCGCAAAGGAAGTGATGTATGCAAAACAGGACACGCTCACCCTGTAAACGCGTCTTCCTTTGGATTCTCTTAGTTTTTGTTTTGATACCTTGATTTGTTTCATCGACAAACTACTGTGAGTTTATTCAATAGGTACAATACGTCTTTACAATTATATTGATCAAACTTTTGAATTCCACAGCAATGAAAAAACAATGGTTATATGAACTATATGAATAAGTTCCTGTTACTCATCTTGCAAACTTCAAGATACATGCTTCTAATATAATTTTTTTTCATTTTTAATTGTAGATTGATTGATTGTTTGTTAGTTGCTATATTTTTTCGCCCAGTGAAAACTGTTTTACCGCAGTTGAAATGAATGTAAAATGAATCAATGTATTTGACAATCTGTACGTGTAACAATCATAAATGATACATTTCTTCCCTTGTTTTGTTTCGGTATGTACGATACCCATAACATCTAAATCAACTGGCACTTAGACTCAAAAACCACTTTCTTAAATACCAACAGTTCAACCACTTTGAGCTTTTCGAAGAACAATGATATGCAAATGGTAATAATGACCAAAACCAAATAAGGACATGAAATTGAGTGTCAAAAAAATAAATCAAACATATGCAAATGAATATAAAAGATAAAACCAAATACGGAATTCAATTCACATAGGATGATTTTCCACATGGTGACTTTTGAAAAGTAGTCACAATGTTAAATCTGAATAAAATCTGCATGCTGAAGGAATTATATTCTCATAAATGAAATACAAATAAAAAATAAATACTTTAATAAAATAAAGTCGTTTTAATCATTATTACCATTTTTTACAGATGAAATACAAGTAAAATGCGGGAACCTATTTTTTTCGAAAAAAATAATGCACGAAAATTACGGAAACGTAAAACTGGATGTTTGCTAAAATTGCTGAAACGTAATATGCCCGTATAGACATATCCTTAGAGGAATAAGAATACCATCATACTTTGCTATTTATAAAGACCTTAATTTGGACGTCCAATAATTTACCATGTGGTAACATGAATATTATGAATGTAGAATAAAATATGTCTACAGTATGATTTGTTTAAATCATTTAGCAAATTGTTTATAAGATTAAGGAATCAATGTTTGTGATTAATTTAAAATCAACATTTAAATTGTTTTATATCAACAAAGACTACCAGCAATTGTATTGGTAGTACTTTAGATTTAATATGACTTGTGTATTTGTAAAAATATTTATATACCAAAATTTTCAATTATTTTACACGCCCTAATTTTTTTATTTTTTTTTTTATATAAAGAGAAATTAAGTTTAAGTTTATCATGTATATCTGTAATAATTTGTAAAACTCAGAATTGCCAAGTAAATTTTAGACAGTTCATTATGTTCAGAATATGTCAAGCCCAATTAATCAAATATTTTAAGCTGCCTGTCGAATGGGTGATATCATCATTGACTTGTAAATAGCGAGCTTTCGTAGAGACATAATGATAGAAACATAGCCTCTGAATTATCAATGGAACATTATGAGTCCATATGCATGCAGTGCTTGAATCTGGCTACATAAACATCGAAAGTAACTATTGGGGAGCCAAAGTCTTTTTTTGGGGGGTAATCACTACTTTAAAATTTTTAATTGATGAATACGATTAGCTATTTTGCATAAATACCTTGTTTTGTCTTGTAGTATTTTTGTGATAGCCATAATGAAAGAACGAACAGTCCACCAAGTAAACAACCAATAAAAGTCCATGCTAGATTTTGCTCATTGCAATTACCTGTAATATAGTTTACCTTAGTATTAGGGCAGTCGATAATGGCATACGATACAGCTTTAATCATGTTAATCCCATTATGAAATTTTGATGAAAATTTGCATAAAGGCTATGCTTTACCTGATTAAATCAAATAGGTAATGAAAATATATCTTCATGTGCTACTTTTGTAGTAAAATACGGTAGAAATTTAAGATATTTGCTCAAAATTCGGATTTTTGGACGTACGATGAAACCTACGTCCAAAATCCTAATTTTGAGCAAATATCTGAAATTTCTAACAAATTTTACTCAAAAATTAGCACAAATTTTTTATTGTATCTTTCCACAAAAAAATACACGTTATTTTAGTTTAAAAGAAAAACACAAGCTGGTTTTATTTAAATCATTTATAAGTTCTGTTTTATATAAATGTTCTATAACTTATGCATTTTATATTAGAAAATAAATCATATTTATTTAATGTTTATGCATGTAGAAAAAAAGCATTATGTTTTGCTTGATATTTATCAAATTTGAAAACAAATGCATCTTTGACTTTTTCATAAAAATTGGTACGTTATCAAACCAAAGTTAAATCAGTCTGAATGATAAAAATCAGTCGAAAACTGCATCTATTTCCAATAAGTCACAGTATGACGTCGTGAAAATAACAATTTACGTTAGCAACGTCATTATCTCCCCTGTAATTGTATCGAAAAACCAAACCATACCAAAATGCAGTTTAAATTAGTTGAATCTTTAGTTTTAATTTAGAAAATGCACATCGCTCAAACGATGTTGGATGCATGAAATTTATCCAACGCTATTCCTTTTCCGGTTTTAATTGCTTTTCATTTTTCGGGTTTTCTCAACTTTTCTTGATTCTTTAGATTTTATTTTGAATATGTTGGCCTAAAGTATACCTATAGAGACATAAGTTGTCGACGTGTGCATCAGGTGAAATAAAATTTGTTTCTGTGATAATGTTAATATTATTAGTAAATTTCAAGGGTTATGTTATACGTATATGACGCGTTAAAACTTAATAGGTATACCACATACTCATATATCATTTTGTTTTTATAAACAATATAAAATTTGACAAATGTTTTTCAATTTTCAATTGTATCTATTTTGAGTTTATTTGCTACAAATGTTTGTCGAATGATTACCAAAGTCACATCAGGAATGCATAGCACAACTTTTATTTAAAACACCTGTTTTAACGTTACTTGCGTAGGCGTACGCGTTTAATGCATCATTGGATAGAGTAATTGTATGTCGATACATAAGAATGCATTCCGTTTCAAAAAGTTCCAACAAAAAGCATACAATCTTTCAAACGAACGTACAAAGACAGTCTTTTCATATACACATTATCATTCGTAACATGAGATTTATAATGGTGTTCGTAGTTTTTATGTTGTGTTTTGTAGACTGTGATTTTCATATTTAGTTCGCTTCTACGTTACTGTATTGATTTCCCCGCTAATATCATCCAGCTCTTTCTAAAAATTGTTATCTAAAGTTTACTAAATATAGCTTACCAGTATCATTTAACTTGACTGTAATATTTGCAACTTCTTCATCAATGTTTCTGCCGTGAACACATGTCCATTGTCCATTCATGTTTATGTCAATACGCGTATTAATTATTAAAACAGTTGTATTCGTTTTCAAATCCTGGTGTATAGAATTAGAAGAAAAGCATTTCGGCAAAGGAATTGGTGAAATACAATGACCTTGTTCTTTATTAGAAGGATCATAAAAAAACACTCTCGAAATTAATCTATTAACTTTGCATTTGAAAATGACTATATTGTTATCAGCTTCCCAAGTCAAACATATCTGTGCATCTACATGCTGTAATCCTGAAATGAAGAAATCGTTATAAAACGATAGGTATTTGTTGGTGCTTGAAGTTGAAAAACAAAAGATTTTAATGATAAGGAGGAAATTCCTTCACTACTTTTTTGAAATAATTTTGAGATAAAAAAATGAAATGACATTATGTGATGAAATGTCAAGATGACAACGCTTACTAGAATGTGTATTTTGGAGATATTTTAGTGAATCAAGATTTTAAATAAAAGAAAAAGAAAAGTAATATCACAAAAATACTGAACTCTGTGTAAAATTCAAAACAGAAAGTCCCTATTCAAATGGCATAATCAAAAGTTCAAACACATCAAACGAATGGATAACAACTGTCATATTCCTGACTTGGTACAGGATTTTGTTTTACGTAGAAAATGGTGGCTTGAACCTGGTTTTATGGCTAGCTAAACATCTAATTGATATTTACAGTTAAGTCGGCCTCAAATCTTAACTTACATCAAAAAATTGACAATGAGGGTCGGTCGAAACGACAAAAGAGTTGATTTCAGCTTTCAAATTGTGAACTTTCCATTTCTAAGTAGCAACATTCCAGCAGCACCTACATACGGGGTATGTATCTCCCAATGGATACGATATTCCCGTGCTTTCATTTCCTATCATGATTTTCTTGATAGCGGGTTGCTGCTCCCAAGAACGCTATTAAACCTAGAGTTCCAAATGGTGAAGTTGAAATCAGCCCTTCGTAAATTTCACGGACGCAATCACGAGTTGGATGACCGTTATTGAATAATTGTTTCACAAATGATAACAGATATGTTATGTACGTCGTAATTACAACCTCCTTCCCTTTCATGAATGTGACCTCCAGAATTAGACAATTTACTGGATTTGTTATCACATAAGCCACACGACGGGTGGCACATGTGGAGCCGGATCTGCTTACCCTTCCGGAAAACCTGAGATCACCCCTAGTTGTTGGTGGGGTTCGTATTGCTTATTCTTTAGTTTTCTTTGTTGTATCATGTGTGCTATTGTTTGTCTGCTTGTCTTTTTCGTTTTTATAAGACGTGTCACGGTATGTATTTGTTTTTGATGTTATATTTTTTATTCTCGTTGGATTTTGTTTGATGCTTGATCCGTTTCTGTGTGTGTTACATTTTAGTGATGTGTCGTTGTTCTCCTCTCATATTTATCTATTAAAAAAAAATATTCAAACCTATTTAAACCGGCATCAAAAAGGCTAGAGGCTCCTGAATTGGGACAAATGCAGGCACACAAATGCGACAGGGTTAAACATGTTTCGTGAGATCACAACCCCCCCCCCCCCCCTCTACGTCTAGCAAATGTAGAATAAACTAACATTCACACAGTTAAACACACTTTAAAAGAAATCCAAGTCCTATTTCGAATAGGAAACAAAAGAAACTAATTAAAATGATAATGATAATAAATTAACAAAGGACTACCATACATATATAAAGCCAGCTCCAGACCTCAATTAAACTAATTGAAAGATAATGTCTTGATCAAATAAATAATAAATACAAATCCTCCCTGTTGTATTTATTGCTATCAATCATGAAATATTTGTCACTGACAACCAAAAAACGATAATTCAAAATAGGTTCTTTACAAACAAATTTCAAAGAAACTTAGGATTCAGCTCGCTCGGGCAAAGTAGCCCTTATAGATGGATTTTGATGTGTTTAATAGATATAGGAAGATGTGGTATGAGTGCCAATGAGACACTCGACATCCAAATAACAATTTATATAAGTAAACCATTATAGGTTAAGGTAAGGCCTTCAACACGGAGCGTTGGCTCACACCGAACAGCAAGCTATAAAGGGCCCCAACAATTACTAGTTTAAACCATTCAAACGGGAAAACCAACGGTCTTATCTATATCAAAACGAGAAACGAGAAACACGTATGAACTACATCAACAAACGACAACCACTATACATCAGATTAACTTCATTTTGGCGAAACACCTCTTCAATTGGTTCGGTTCTTATATATTCTTCACTTTCAAATATTTATTTTTCAGCGTTCTGTAGGTGAATGCTTTACTTGGAATTCAGCATGTTACAATGTACTGGTTTTTCGACAGCAACATTGGTGTATGGCCAAAAATGGAAAAAATCCATCATGCAGCTGACAGCGTGGCACTCTCTTTACACGTCCCATTCTGATTGGACGTACCTGTGATCTTTGATCAAAGTTGATTATCGTACGATAACTTTAAAAATGCATAAATAACAAATACGGAAAAATAATATCCCTTGATACAAAAAAAAACCTTTTCCTTTTATTTTCTATTTAAAAACAGAGGTTGATTTAGAGCCCCTAATGGAGTTAGCATATACTTTTTACAAGCATCAGTCCAAACGTTGTCTAAGGGAACAACCATTTAACTTCAAAAGTTGTTTTATTGAAGTGAAAAAAAATTGCGCTGATCGCTTAAAATATAATTTATTAAGTTTTTTTTATCGCTATTTATCAAATTATTTGGTTGAAAATTTAACACAATAAGTTATGGGAGAAATCTGGATTCAGATATTTGTTTTGTCCTCTGCTTGCACAGATTTTTTTCCCATCAAACTATTTTTATGTACCATTATTGAAGCCCCTCGTAGAAGTATCCAAGTAAAATAAAAATAAAAAAAGTGTTACCTTAGTGACAATATTTATATAGCAGATGCCCAAATAAGATTACCATTTATCGCTGATATAAACTATTCAAAATATTTTTTAATTTTCAAAAGGCCGACGCCTACAAATGGATAGATGGGGGCATAATATACAGCGGCAACTTTTACATAAATATGATGGCTGGAAATAATGTTTATGGTATACGCGTTAATAATAAATATGATGAATGTGTTCAGCTTTTACAAAACCAGAACGATAAGTTGGATGTTAACGTTTCTTATATATTTTTTTGCATTTTTTAATTTAATTTGACTTTATTGGCTTTTTTAAAACTTAATTTGATTCGAGCGTCTTTGATTAGTCTTTTGTAGACGAAACGCGCGTCGGGCGCAAATACAAAATTTACACCCGGGTAACTATCTATGAAGAGTTTATATAGATACCTTATAAAAAAATCCTGATTCCAGGCTACCAATAATTGATCTTACTCGTAAAAAGATATCGAAAACCTCCCACATTCCAAACTAGCACAACGTTCATTGGGACACCATAAATTCAGATTTCCTACCATACCAATACTTAGAACTGAAATCATTGATACAAGGCAATATACGATCGTCATGCAAACGATAAAAAAATTAAAACAAAACGTTAAAAGTTATGACCGAAGCGCTTTTCTGGATCAGGAACGCTCAAAGCTGAGTATCTAAGGCCAACAATTAATAAAGAAAGGAAATTGTTGTTGATTAAAACGTTAAAGATGATCGTTAAAGATTTATTCATCTACCGACATGATTGCAGAAAGTAAGAAATCGCAGAGCAAAACAAAAACAGTTGAAATCAAATGAGATAATACAACATGTACTGAACCATTTTATTGCTTAAAGTCCAGCTGAAAACACATATATACTCAACCTAACCATACTATTTGACCTATTGCGAGTTGGTCAATTTTTACTGTTACTCCTAGAATATGGGTGCTTGGTAAACCATCATGTAAAATGGTCATTATCAGAGCCGTGTGTCTTGTTTCAAAATGAATTCTCTTCTTTTGAGAAATATTTATTTTGTCATCCTATTTTTCACCTCATAGAACTGTCCGTACCTGTTGTTTTATTTTATACATTAACTTTTATGTATCAGCATGTTTTCATTTCATTCTGTTTCGTTTCGTTTCGCAGTTTACAGGTACCCCTCTTTTTGCCCCTTTTCTATTTTTGATTATTTAATCACAAGTTTAAAAAATCAAAAATTCAAAAAGTGAAATAATCAAAATTGCACGTTAGCTTTAGTATTTTTTTTAAAGTTTGATCAAATTTTTAAACTATCAAACTTAAAAACGATATTTATTATTTTATTATTTTAATTATTTGGTTAAAATTTCAAAATTTCAAATTTTTACACAATTTGAACTTTTGATATTTTAAAACTTTGATAAAAATTCCAAAAACTAAAATTTCAAAACTTTTTGAAAATTTTAATTGATAAGTGTTACACGGACCGTACATCAGTCATCATCTTATAACATTTTTAAAAGAACAATTTAACAGAACACAAAAACATCTACTACCTACGAACACATTCATTGATTTGAGTGTCTGACGTCAGAAATTTTTATACGTCACATACATTTGTCGTAAGTTATTTGTGTAAATAATAAAATTGAGAATGGAAATGGGGAATGTGTCAAAGAGACAACAACCCGACCAAATAAAAAAACAACAGCAGAAGGTCACCAACAACAGCAGAAGGTCACCAAAATAAGAATACTTTTCCATGATGATGTGATATGAATTGTCCCAATAAATACATACCCGTAGCCAGGGGGTTCCGACGACCCCTCTCCCTTGAAACCAAATAAGCACTGTTAAAGTCAACGTTCTGTTCAAATTGTGACTGTTAAATCGAGTTCATGAGTCCAAATCCCCCCCCCCTTTGGAAATTCCTGGCTACGGGCCAGACATATAACTTTTGGAAGTGTTTTTAATCATAAGCCTAGTACCTAGCTATTAATACTGCCATACTATTGTTTTGTTCACTTTTAACTTTATACTATATCACATGCTTGAATTATCAGACGTATTCAGTCACCCACAATACCGAACCTATACCCTGTTAAATGTATAATGTAATACAAAGCAATACAGGACCCCTCCTTTATGAAATTTTTTGATCAGCCACTGGACTGATGTTTCATATATTAACCACGGGTAGGCTATCAAGTGCTATATTTTCCAACCTCTCCTTTCAAAATCCTGTATCTGCTAATGAAAACTATATAAATCCGAATTCCCCCCAAAAAACCCAGGTTCTACAAAGTTACTATTGTCCCCACAAAAGTGTTCCGAGGAAAGTACAAAATCTAAAATTTTGACAAACAGGCAATAAACATCCAATGTCAAATTAATAAAATATATTACATCAATTTAAAGTTGAAAACGCCAATGCATTATGATATTGAACTAGATTTAAGAATTACAAAATCTCGCAAAATTATAACCATTATTTGTACACTTATCGTATACCAATCAAACTGACGTTACCTTCCCTGTAGTGATCGCCCCTCATTATATAAATTGATTATGTATACTTTTTTGCATACAAGATAGTTGTATTAGTCAGAAAATGCTTTGTTCGAACTGACAGTTATTATCCTCTTAATTAACAGTTACTATCATCATTGATAATGTAGAACAAAAACACTCAATAGCTACGCTTATACAAATTTTTCTGGACATACAATAAATCGACAAAACTTTCACGAATTTGTGTCCGCCATATTGGGGATGATCACAATCAAAGTTTCGCTCATCATGTTGACACCATCGCCAAAGAGCTCGCTTAAGTTTTAGTATTGTTTGTTTTATTGACATTAAATAAACAACGTCTGACAGTGTATCAAAATGAACCGATTGTATATATGATATAAAATCTTTAAAATAAACAAGACGGGAAAAATGTCTATTTGTACAAAAAGTATACATACCCAAGAAGTAGCTCACTGCCAAGCCAAGTGAAAAAAGTGAAATCACCATTTTACTATCCAAAACTAAAAATAATCGTAATAATTTAAGCAACGTAACCACTGTGTGTACATAAATACAAACTATTTAAATGATTTCTGCTGAAGGTGTGTGTGTTGAAATCATTTCACAGGTAATTGATTATCAAGGAAAATAATATGTGGTATGTTTAACAAAACAAAATAATTTCTTTCTAACACACATTTGTATAAGTGTAATGTTTAAGTACTTAATAAGATATATATTTAAAGACAATTCTAACATATTCAAGATGCATATGCAACAAAAATAGCAATTATTGAGGTCTATGAAATTATTAGACATCATCTGTCTGAGAACTATAAGCTTTTGTAGAGTTTCTCGTGTATGCTAAAGTTTATCATTATATTTTATTTCTGATTATGTACTAACATGTCGAATGTGTCTTTTTATGTTAACTTTTTTAGATGCAGTAACCGATGTATAGAATTCTTATTTAAATCATTAATCTTTTAGATACATACATTTTGTACTGTTTAGATAATTTCTAGCAAAAGGATTGATGGGTATGAGACGAATCGACTTCAATGGTGTCGAGACAACTGCGTTCCAATTGATAAGACGTACTCTTTTAAATTGGGGTGTTCAATTTCTTTTTCTGGGTGAAGAGTTTGTTAAGGAATATTTCCAACAATTATTTGTTTCACTTGTTCAGAAAAATACATGTGTGAGAAAATGACTGTAAATATAAGGAAAAAAAATTCTTGCAATATGATAGGCATTTACATGACGATGTTTGCTACGAACATAGTTTGTTGGTATCTATAAAGGTTTACAAAGTTTGACACAATAATACAGGTAATTAAAAACTAAAATAAAATGTAATACAATAGGTCGATTGAACCGGTTTTGTATAGAAATATATTATATCGTTTTTTTTCTATTATGCACATATGTAAGATTTTAGATTTTCTTTTTAGAAATTAATGTTATGAAACTTGTTCAACGAGACATGCAAATATATAATACGCCCTTTTTAAATCGTGTGCTAGATATTCTGCAAGTTAACTCGAATCCTTGGAGTATTTTTCGTTTACCTCATAATTTAGAAAGTACAAATTGGCTTACAGCAAAAGGATGCACCTAATTATACCATTTTGCTTTTGATGTATTTTGTAGATGCGAAATAAGCAAATAATACATTCTTGTTTATTAATAACAAGGATCATACATGGTGTGCCCTAATATTGGGATGAATTGTACTGATTAATTACATGTTCCCTTGTGCTGTGTTTGTTTTGTGTGAACCTAGAAATAAAGTGGATCCTTACAGCAACAGCATTTTCTTTGAACCATTGAACTTGTCTGAATACGTATATTTCGCAATGACATACAACAAATATGATCATTTGATGTGTTTCAACAGTATCGTTTGACCATAGACTATTAATGGTGCTTCATATTTTTAATTAATGAACATAGATTAAACACGATGTATTGTTTATCAGAAATCACAAAGAACAGGTAAGAAATGTGAACAAGCACAACTTATGGCAACTGTATACGTGTTTTTGGTATATTCGGCGTATACATATATATAATACTATCGTTGTTTTCATACACAATGTAAAAGTCCAGAAAATTCCTATTGCATGGTTAATGCTGTCTCAAAGAGTGCTTTATTTTCAACGTTTGGACTAAATTCAGATAATTTTTCGGATTCACATTTAAAGTCGCCTTTTCTGAATGTTTTCTTGCTTTAACTTTGCCTGTTAAGCTTCTACTCATTATTTTTCTTATTCTGAGATTTTGATGTCCTGAAACAGTAATGATGAACAAGAAATTTTTCAACAAACACTTGCTAGTATTAAGAAAAAAACATTTCATGCTGGTCTCAGTATTTATGTTTATATGACAAAACATAAAAGTTAAACTCCTTGCACTCAGAGGTCTAATAATCTAGGTGGTATCCTTATTGGTATACTGTAAACCAACTTATTTTCGCGGATACTTTATTTCGTGTTTTACCCTTTCTTGACCACTTCGCGGCTATTTAATTTCGCGATTTTCTAATTTTACTTGATGAAGTTTATTGAGGAAAGATCAAAGATTGACATATTCGCGACGATTTATATTCATTTATATAGTCGCGAACATAAATCGCTCGCGAAAATAAGTTGGTTTACAGTATACATGCCTGTACGAAGTCAGTAATATAGCAATTTCATCCATCGTTTGATGTATTTATATTGTGTAATATATCAAATTCTTTTTTCAGTGTTTTTTACTTGTTTTGTAAATATTTATTTTAGTTTTAGTTAAGCCATTTCTATTGATATTTTACAGTGTCTCTTTCTATGTTGTAATGTTTAACAACTGTTTCAGGTTAGAGGTGAAGGTTGATGCCTATTTTAACGTTTTAAGTTCGCTGTTTGGACCTGTCCTAAGTCAGAAACATGTTGTTTAGTGGTTTTCATCTATTGATTTAGTTTATAAGTGTTTGGTTTTTCTCGTTTTTATATAGATCAGATTATGTTTTTCTGTTTGAATGGTTTTACATTAGTCATTTTTTTGGGACCTTTTATAGCTTGCTTTTTTAATATGAGACCACATCACTGTATTTCATGCATTACTTTGACCTATAAAGTTTTAGTTTTTATAATTGTGACTTGAATAAAGAGTTGTCGCGTTGCCACTCATACCACATCTCTCTTTCGACAAGGTACATAAGCAATAAAACGAAAATACTTGATCATTTAATAGTTTCATAGGTATATCCAAATGTAAACAGTCTCGAAATTGCAGGAAAAAATATTATCATCGTAATGGACTTTTAACACAAAACAAAATGTTCATTCGTTATTCATAGTAAAATTTATATTAAAGTTTGAATGGGCATATACTATTTAAAAAAATTCTACACTGGCGTATGATCAAAGTTGGCTTCTTTAACTAACACGATTTGCATTACTAATTTGACCTTACGCACTGTCACGTTTTTGTTTTGTTGGTTTAAATAAAATGTCACACTTTTTGTTTTATAGCGGTTAAATTGTGCGATGATGACGTTTCCTGGTATGTCAGTCTAGTGAATGAAGGTTTGATTGATTGATTGATGCTTACTTTTGGTCAGTTATAAGAATAATAAAACCTTAAAGACTGTGTTTGGTTGATTATTGAACAGTTAAATTCCACTTGTCAATACAATTACCTTCTCTCTAAAAAATAAAATAAACAATGGTTTGTAATCTGATCAGGGGAACAATGACCTATTATAGGTTTAATATAAAACATTTCCTAATCATTTATTTTGTTTGTGAGTATTTACTTGTATTATCAAGCATACACATATTTTACTGAGCAAAAATGAAATGTTTATTCAAAGTTTACTTATACTTAAAGATGTAATAATTTCACTTTGAAAATTGCTGCTAATATTAAAAGAAACTCAAATAAAATGTTTATTCAAAGTTTACTAATACTTAAAGATGTAATAGTTTTACTTTAAAAATTGCAGCTAATATTTAAAGAAACTTAAATGTAAAAATGAATCAATCCAGGCATTAGCCACAATCTTTATGAATATTTGAGTTTTTTTTCAGTTCAAAAAAAGACCAATTAAGTACAGTTATTTGTAAGATCCAGGCAGGGGGTGATTCATGTATGTCTCAGAACTGCTTTATTCTTTTATATAATAGGTAGCTAAGATTGAAATAAAGTTTGCAAGCTATTTTTTTTAAATTTTGTTGAACGGTTGCTATGGAAACATGCAGCCATTTTTTTGAGGAATTTATGATGAAATCAGGCATGAAAATTGGAAAATGTCTACTTTTTGGTTGCAGCAATTTCATGATAATGACAATTTCAAGGAAAAAAAAATCTCAACATATAATTAGGCATTATTTGAAGTATATATTTTGATGTTGAGGTTGTGAAAAAAATTTTTGATATTAAGCTAAAATGGTATTTAAAAGGTGCAAAAATCTGCATTTTGACATTTTCTGAAAATAACTTAAATATCATACTTTAAATCAAGAAAAATTGACATTGAGCAGACAAGTTCATTTTAAACTATGACTGTATCTTAAAGTTCATACATTGAATTATTAAAAACAGGAAAAAAACATCTGGGTTTTTTTGAAATTTTTTGTTACCATGGCAACAAAAAATGGTAAAATTCATAAAAATGACAAAAATACTTGTTCACTATCAAAATTTTTGCTATTTTTTTATATTAATGTAATTTAACAGACAATAAAACTTATGATTTGTTTGAAAATGATAAAAAATATATAAGGTTTAATTTAAGCGGCTGAAAGACCATATCAACAAAAAAAAGCCCTAGCAACCGGTCTCAAATTGCTGAATTAATTCAGAATCAGCATCAAATACATGGTTTTCTAGGTATTGGATGCATATAAATAATGGAGTTTGAATAATATTCTCAACAGTAAGATAGTTAATTTACACTTGACCTGCTTTTGGTTACCATGGGAACAAAAAAGTTCAGATTTGATACAAACAATTATGTACCTTATAATATCTGTTTTGCAGCCCTGTAAATGGACTTCTTTCAACCATAATCAACAAAAATCATATTTCTCTATACTTACAACTCATATCTCTTGATTTCATGAACGGGTCATTTGTTTATTGTGATAACAAAGTATGGCATAGAAATTTTAGATGGAGAGACAGAGTTAGTAATGTAGGCCTGCTGAATTTGGTGCATGGTTTCCTCAAAAATTCGTATTCCTGGATTTTTCTCAATATCTCAAAATTCAAATTTTATTTTGGTCTAGAATCGTAAAAGAAAACGGTACGTCTAAACACTGCTAAGGACTCCTTAGTGCACTAAAGACCTATACAATGCCAATAAGGACTAGAAGGAGTGCTGTTATATATATTATTGTATATAT
Source organism: Mytilus edulis (assembly GCF_963676685.1). Taxonomy (NCBI): domain Eukaryota; kingdom Metazoa; phylum Mollusca; class Bivalvia; order Mytilida; family Mytilidae; genus Mytilus; species Mytilus edulis. Next base: position 65,095,697 of record NC_092357.1, on the reverse strand, counting down.
ATATATATACACATAGATTGAAAGGGGGGCCTAGATAAAATGTAAGTGTACTTGTATTGTTTAAATCTGTATTCTCATTGTTTGACCTCATGATGTAATTAATGAATCCAACGAATAAACTATCAATCAAAATCACTAAAGAAATTATGTTTTATTTGGCTGTAAATTTGTCATGGCATTTATTGCAAGAAAGAAACACAATCAACTTGTCAATCAAAACTTGATGACGATTGAATTACTGAAGGGCGATCCAGCAGTAACAAAGTTATATCAGGAGCCACTGGGTAGTCCATAGCAGCTTAAAGTAAATTCCGCCTGTCCATTCACAATACAAAAAAGCTCCAAACTCAGTCTGTTATATATGCCATGACGCTGGTTCTATAATCATTCTTCCAAAACTGAAACGATAAATGAAAAGCAGCAGAAAATATTCATAATGGGGAAAAGGGAGGGCGGGTAAATTCTATAGCTTTGGTCAAGCTCCGTGTAAGGTTTGAATTCAAATGACCAAACCACACGAGGTAAATTGCACGGACTAACATTTCGCGGGCTAAACTAATTAGCATATTAAAGTGACCAGTATAAAATGAATCGAACACACCGTCAATTTAAATCAATAATAGGCATACCAAGTTATATAATTACAATAACTGAATTTAATTATTATTGAATTAAATTCTATTATTGTATATATATATATATATATACACATAGATTGAAAGGGGGGCCTAGATAAAATGTAAGTGTACTTGTATTGTTTAAATCTGTATTCTCATTGTTTGACCTCATGATGTAATTAATGAATCCAACGAATAAACTATCAATCAAAATCACTAAAGAAATTATGTTTTATTTGGCTGTAAATTTGTCATGGCATTTATTGCAAGAAAGAAACACAATCAACTTGTCAATCAAAACTTGATGACGATTGAATTACTGAAGGGCGATCCAGCAGTAACAAAGTTATATCAGGAGCCACTGGGTAGTCCATAGCAGCTTAAAGTAAATTCCGCCTGTCCATTCACAATACAAAAAAGCTCCAAACTCAGTCTGTTATATATGCCATGACACTGGTTCTATAATCATTCTTCCAAAACTGAAACGATAAATGAAAAGCAGCAGAAAATATTCATAATGGGGAAAAGGGAGGGCGGGTAAATTCTATAGCTTTGGTCAAGCTCCGTGTAAGGTTTGAATTCAAATGACCAAACCACACGAGGTAAATTGCACGGACTAACATTTCGCGGGCTAAACTAATTAGCATATTAAAGTGACCAGTATAAAATGAATCGAACACACCGTCAAGTTAAATCAATAATAGGCATACCAAGTTATATAATTACAATAACTGAATTTAATTATTATTGAATTAAATTCTATTATTGTATATATATATATATATATATATATACACATAGATTGAAAGGGGGGCCTAGATAAAATGTAAGTGTACTTGTATTGTTTAAATCTGTATTCTCATTGTTTGACCTCATGATGTAATTAATGAATCCAACGAATAAACTATAAATCAAAATCACTAAAGAAATTATGTTTTATTTGGCTGTAAATTTGTCATGGCATTTATTGCAAGAAAGAAACACAATCAACTTGTCAATCAAAACTTGATGACGATTGAATTACTGAAGGGCGATCCAGCAGTAACAAAGTTATATCAGGAGCCACTGGGTAGTCCATATCAGCTTAAAGTAAATTCCGCCAAAATTACAAGTTGAGAAACTAGTTGCACAACTTGTAATCCGCCATAAAATGTACCGCATGACAAATTTAACAGCAAGAATCAACATCAATCAACTTCAACATCATTATCAACTTCGATGTCATTATCAACTTCAACATCATTATCAACTTCGATGTCATTATCAACTTCGATGTCATTATCAACTTCAACATCATAATCAATTTCAACATTAACAATATTAACAACATTATCAACTCAACATCATTATCAACTTCAACATTATTATCAACTTAAATATTACCAACTTCAACATTATTATCAACTTCAATATTATCAACTTCAATATTATCAACTTCAATATTATTATCAACTACAACATTATTATCAACTACAACATTATTATCAACTTCAATATTATCAACTTCAACATTATTATCAAATTCAACATAAACATCAAAAACTTCAACATCAACTTAAATTCAATACTTTGAACTTCATTAAATTGATGTTCATGTGGCAACATCAACATAAACTTCAGCTAAAGCAATACTGTCAACATCTAAGCTATGTTATTCATTGTAAGGGAAAACCAAACAATGAGGAAATTTAAAGAAAATATATACATAACATTTTCAGAGCTCCTTGAATCTGATTTAGGAATACACCCAACTATCTCTAATCCGAACGATGCACCTATAAGCTTAATATGACAGCTCCTATGACAATAAAAGAGCCAATTACCCAAATATCTTTCAGGTACCCTGAAATTAAGTGTTTCAACTATACAAGGTTTGTTCTTACATAACCTTTTTTAAAGTGTTTGAAAATGTCCATCGTCTTTGTGTCTCAGCAATGTAGTCCGTCATCAACCGGACAGGACAAATTGAAGTAGTTTATTCTTTTCCAGAATTGTCGTTACTGAATTACCCAGCTGATCTGTTTTCTAAGAAGGAACTTTTATAATAAGTGACCCTGAATAAGCATCAAATTATATCTTGGATCGTTTTACAATAAGATTTTTATTAAAACTTGAATTTGCAATTTCTCCAAAACTAAGAAACCCAAAATTCTAGCTGAAAATGAAGCTTTGGATAAACATGTTTCATATACTGAATAACAAACTAAATTAAGCGCATCTAAAAGTCTAGTTAATATACCAATAGTAATAGGCTTACGACAGACGTGTCGCTTATGTCACTGAGCATCTTTTGAACAATAAAAGAATGAGTGTTGTCCAATAAACCATTGATCTTATGATTAAACCTAATGCCTGAAAGGTACGCATTCCCAGTGGAATAAGAATATTCATCCTTAAACATGTCAGCTACTATTAACTAAATGTGAAACGGGGCATGGCCATACGTCATACAGGTTTAGTTTATGTTTAATGTTTTGAGTTAATTTAGTCCATTTGATACGTAAGCCAAGTATTTGAATAACTCTTGCACTACCGATAAAGAGATTTAAAACAGAACTCGACAACCACTTGTCACCCAAAATATAAGAAATGCCATTATAATTTCTAAAATTATTTTCCAAAAACGTAGATTAGAAATAGGTCGATAATAAAAAGGCCCCGCAATTCTACCATTTTTCAATTCACTCATGATTTTTCCAAGCTAAATTTGGATCATGTAAAACAGACTTTAATGTTTTGCTTGTATGATGTGCTCGAAAACCATATTTAAAACCATTATATGGCGTTGTCAGTTTGTTTTAGATTTATGAGTTTGACCGTCCCTTTGGTATCTTTCGTCCCTCTTTTATATAATAAATTTGCCAATATTTTAACGGGGTAGTCAGTCAAAATATTCCCTTAAACCGTAGTATTAACAGGGGTAAATACCAAAAATCATACTGTGATTGCAAGCTGTAAACAAAATTATAAAATTTGAAATGATTAAATTGCATCCGTGGAACATTAGCCTGCTGACAGGGAAATCTTTTAAAATTATTTATCGAAAAACGAGTATTTGGGTTAAAATTTCCATGTGTATCCAAATACCTGTTTGACTGCTCTAGCACTGGACTGATACCTTGGTGCAAAATTGTTTGCATCAGGTGCCCTAGGGTAGTTTTGATACCTAAGAGCAGAATAGTCCGAAGTTACAGAACTTCGAGGATTATTCTTGTTATATGAATAATTTGTACAGTACATCGAAGGATGGAACTGGCTACTGTATACATCTTATACATGAATTCATGGCTGTATACACAATTCATACGAGTACAAACGGCCTTAAAATTATAATCGTAGCAAGGACTAATAACTGTGTGAGAAGTATAAGAAGATGTCTGTGGAACATGATTTATGCCTACTGCAATAAACTGAAGCCATAGCTGCCCATCAATGACGTCCCATGCACGCATATAATCACGAGCTTTTCTAAATCGAAATTGCATGTCATTTATAAACGTTCTCAAAAGGTACACCCCCTTATAATCCCCCTTATAATCGTCATGTATAGCTAATCAATTCATTTGCCAATTCCGGGAATCTTTGCAATAAAATTTTCATATAATTTAAAAACCCTTCAGTCCACTCACCTAAGTTAGATAATGATTTACTTTTGAATATTTGTTTCTGTCAATTAAAATGTCTCCATCTTCATCAAAACCGAGCACTTTTTTCGGTTGATCAATATTTGAAACAAAATGTTTTTGTAAAGTAATTGTGCCAAATCAACATATTCTAAATTCCATATTTGGTTTATAATTTTTTTGTGGTACAAACACATCAACATCATTACTAGTAGGTATAACTAAAATCTCACCGTTTTGTACAGAATTACGAGCTGTGGGCTGCCCTGGGTGTACACATCCCTGATCAGGAACTTGTTGTTCAGCGGGCTGCTGAGGAAGTTTGAAGTTCAAATGAGTTGTGGTTGTAGAATTGGCTGTAGTGGTACAAACGGCTGTTGTGGTAATAACTGCTGTTGTGGTTATAACTGATGTGGTGGCAATAACTGATGTGGTGGCATTAATGGCTGTTGTGGTGGCATTAATGGCTGTTGTGGTGGCATTAATGGCTGTTGTGGTGGCATTAATGGCTGTTGTGGTGGTATTAATGGCTGTTGTGGTGGTATTAACGGCGGTTGTGGAATGGCTATATTTTGTCTTACAATTTCAGCTCTCTTTGGGCGAAGCCTTCTGTTTACCGGTAGCTGTATTTGATTTTGCCTACGTACAGCACGGTTTGGCAGCACCCTCTCCCCTTTTCCTCTCGGCATACTGGCTTAAACAAATAATTACAATGTTAGTCAATGCATTAGTAAAATAGTATATCATTTGTCAATGTTACATCCCTTAATCAAACAATTGAATCAATATTGAAATACAAATATTTCAATTTTTACCATTGACTAATTAGTATTAAGATACAATGGCAATAACCAAAGTAGAAAAAACCGCAAATGCTTGATTGTGGCTGTCTATGTCCAGTGGCAGATATTTCAAGTATATTCATAATGATATCATATTGATAACGAAAGTCATTAAAGAAAATAATTATTGTATCTACCGAATATCAATTGAAGTGGCCTTCGTTAATGAGAAATATTCCTATCCTATAATCGACTATAATACATGAAAACTGTGAAACAATTAAATCGAAAAGTATATATATTTAAAAAGTCAACTAACATCCTTGATGGCTTGCAAAAGTTTACAAAAAGAAATGATTCATTAGGTACGGAAAGTGATTTTTTTTTAAATCAACTGATCTAAAAAAAAAAAACTTGACCTCATTTTAAAGGCATTGTGAAGACATTTTCAAAACAGTTTCACTTTTATCAATACACATAATAACAACGAAGAAATAGCGAATTTTCAAAATGGTAATTTTTCACTACTCTGGAAAAACTGTTGCCTCTCTTTAAAAATTAATAAAATATATATATATTTTTTATATTTTTTTTTTTTTTTTAATCATTTGGGTTATAGCTTTTGTTTATTTTGCTTCTTTTACATCTTGTTAGTCAATTTCAATCCTCCATATTAAGTTTTTTGGTCAAAATAGAAGCTTAAAGCATGAAAATGTCAACCACTCTCATGAAATTCTATCGTCCAAAGTCACATAACATGACGATTTTTGTTTATTCCTTTTTTCAGAACATCAGTTGGTATATTGAAAATGTAAAGTAAAACTTTATTAACATTTGAATGTAAAGAAACAAAATATGAAATATTACTCTTTATATACAAATGTATATGTTTGTGTGTGTGTATAAAAAAGATGTGGTATGATTGCCAATGAGACAACTCTCCACAAAAGACCAAATGATACAGAAATTAACAACTATAGGTCACCGTATAGCCTTCAACAATGGGCAAAACCCATACCGCATAGTCAGCTATAAAAGGCCCCGAAATGACAAATGTAAAACAATTCAAACGAGAAAACTAACGGCCTAATTTATGTACAAAAAATGAACGAAAAACAAATATTTAACACATCTACAAACGAAAACCACTGAATTACAGGCTCCTGACTTTGGACAGGCACATACATACAGAATGTGGTGGGGTTAAACATGTTAGCAGGCGCCCAATCCCCCCCTGACCTGTGACAGTACAACATAACAAACTATAAAAATCAGTTGTACCATGAGAGACAAGAAAAGTTTTGAAATATGTCATCTGTCTTTGTATTGTCCTGATAGTTTAGAATGTTCCCTTTTCATTAACATTTAATGAAATATTCTTATTCTTATATAGCATGTATAGTGAATGCTTATAAATAAAGATAAACAACCTTTTAACAATTATTCTACTGGACTAAAATACCTGTTGCACTAAAAAACAATGAAAATAATATAACATTATTCTTATTCCAGAAATTTCAAACAAATAATTATATCAGATCACAATTAAAATACTTGTTTGTATAAAAGTAAAGTAAATTCATATCTGTATATCAGTTACAATATTTATACAGTGAAATCTGTAAACCAATCTCATTCAGGACTGAAGTTCAAAATGCATTGAATGTGAATAGCATTCGTTGCCATACCTGGATTCATAGATTGTTTTCTTTATGTCCAGTGGCACCTATTTCATGCATATTTAGGACTAAAAAGAATTTATATATACATTTATGTTGAAATTAATATGTGGCTTACTCACCGGTTACTTCGCGCTGCAAGATTTTGATTTGGATTAAGAATAAATAACATGGTAAATGTTCATTAGCGTATTAAGACAGTTAAACAATTAGATATAACAACTCGCACAATAAGTATAACCATCTACTCAATTTACAAATATAAATATAAAATAATATCCAAGAAAAGATTGACAATTTACGCAATGATAGAATTTAAATTCAGTTATAACACCAAAGAAAAAGTTCACGACTATTTAAAGCATTTAACAAAGTTAAAATTATTTAAGAAAGAAAAACCAGATTAACAGTTTAAATTGTTGAGCTATTATTTTTTCATAAAATGTTGCTTAATTCTAAAACTAAAAAAGAATACTCATCTTTTCTTCTGTGTTTTAAATTCTATAGCTTTGTTCAAGCTCCGTGTAAGGTTTGAATTCAAATGACCAAACCACACGAGGTAAATTGCACGGACTAACATTTCGCGGGCTAAAATAATTAGCATATTAAAGTGACCAGTATAAAATGAATCGAACACACCGTCAATTTAAATCAATAATAGGCATACCAAGTTATATAATTACAATTACTGAATTTAATTATTATTGAATCAAATTCTATTATTTTTACATATTATGGTAGAGATAGATATTTGATGCAAAAAATTCAAATTTTATAGAAATATAATCATAAATAAATAAGATATTCAACATTATTTAAAAGATTCATTCCTCCTATTCCCACTTTTTTTATAAATCTGCTAAGAAAAGTTAAAATTTCATGTGGAAATAGGAGGAAAACTTATGCAAACAAAGGATTATACTTAATCAACTTTTAATTGGCCAATGTTTTTTGGGATAGGAAATAGGTTATTTTTGTATATGTTTGAATTTTGTGTTTTTAATTTAAATAAAAATGAAAGAAATGGAATAAAATTGAGATTTGAAATTCTGAATAAGTGAAAGAGACAAAAACGTGACCATATAGCATAAAACAATCGAAATAAAGAAATGTAGCAAATTATTTAATATTTCTTTTATAACACAAATTCAAAAGTAAAGTCACGCAAGCATTATAATATGAAACAAACAATACAAGTAAATAACACTTAAGCAAATCACACATTGTAGCACACACATCAGAAGTCCACCGTATATAAGTCTATTAAAGTTTATAAATCTATTTAATGTGAATAAGGTGGGTGGCTGCATCGCCAAAATGTACTGTTGTTACTTTTTGGTGGGGCATAATACATAATGCTTATTACCACAAAACAGATTGATTGATTTTTGGTTGCTTAACGTCAAGTTGCAAATATTTCATGCATATTCAGGACGAGAACAAGTTCACAATAAATACAATAGGTAGGTTGATACAATAGAGGCCATATAAAATGATGGTCGGGGAAATTTGGAATGCCACCGGACGTGACTGCGAACTTGATACATCCCGCACAGCCAAACGGATGCCCCACTTCGGCAAGCGTTTTACTGCCGGTCGGGAGAAGACCAAGTGACCATATTTCTATACCCCAGTCACCCTTGGGGGGACCACAAAACAGAGATCAATTTCAATTTAGTTGGTGTCACTTTAACTGTTCCCGAGTTATGCCCGTTTTGCGTTACTTTTCTTTGTTTCACACTTTAGTACTTTAGTCGTCACAACGTTGGTTTCCATTTTTTAATTTTAGTTTGCCTCAAAGAAATGTTATGAAACATATACACAATAATTACCACAAAACAGAGATCAAGTTTGAATTTAGTTGGCGTCCCTTTAACTGTGCCCGAGTTATGCCCGTTTTGCGTTACTTTTCTTTGTTTGTTACTTTAAAAATTGTTAAAACCGAGAACCAGATCAGTTTCATAGGCGGATATTGGGAGGACAGCCCCCCCCCCTTTTTTGTGGGAAAAATTTGGTTGATTATATAGGGAATCACTGAAGTGTGACTGGAGCCCCCCCATTTTACACACACCCCTTACACAACGTTCTAGATCTGCCACCCAGTTTAAAACTATATAGTTTACCTTAAATGACCTGGTTAAGTGAAGAAATATCTAAAAATAGAACATAGGGGTAAAATGCAGTTTTTGGCTTATAACTCAAAAACCAAAGCATTTAGTGCAAATCTGACATGAGGTAGAATTGTTAAACAGGTGAAGATCTATCTGCCCTGAAATTTTCAGATGAATTGGATAACCTGTTGTTGGGTTGCTGCCCCTGGATTAGTAATTTTAAGGAAATTTTGCTGTTTTAAGTTATTATCTTGAATATTATTATAGATAGAGATAAACAGTAAACAGCAATAATGTTCAGCAAAGTAAGATTTACAAATAAGTCAACATGACTGAAATGGTCAGTTGAACCCTTTAGGAGTTATTGCCCTTTATAGTCAATTTTTAACCATTTTTCGTAAATCTTAGTAATATTTTACAAAAATCTTCTCCTCTGAAACTACTGGGCAAGATTAATCCAAACTTGGCCACAATCATCTTTTGGGTTAGTAGTTTGAAAAATGTGTCCGGTGACCCGGCCATCAAACCAAGATGGCCGCCATGGCTAAAAATAGAACATGGGGTGAAATGCAGTTTTTGGCTTATAACTCAAAATCCAAAGCATTTAGAGCAAATCGGACATGGGGGTAAAATTGTTTATCAGTTCAAGATCTATCTGCCCTGAAATTTTCAGATGAATCGGACAACCCGTTGTTGGGTTGCTGTCCCTGAATTAGTAATTTTAAGGAAATTTTGCTCTTTTTGGTTATTATCTTGAATATTATTATAGATAGAGATAAACAGTAAACAGCAATAATGTTCAGCAAAGTAAGATTTACAAATAAGTCAACATGACTGAAATGGTCAATTGACCCCTTTGGGAGTTATTGCCCTTTATAGTCAATTTCTAACCATTTTTCGTAAATCTTAGTAATCTTTTACAAAAATCATTTCCTCTGAAACTACTTGGCCAAATTAATCCAAACTTTGCCACAATCATCTTTTGGGTTAGTAGTTTGAAAAATGTGTCCGGTGACCCGGTCATCCAACCAAGATGGCCGCCATGGCTAAAAATAGAACATGGGGTAAAATGCAGTTTTTGGCTTAGAACTCAAAACCAAAAGCATTTAGAGCAAATCTGACATTAGGTAAAATTGTTTATCAGGTCAACATTTATCTGCTCTGAAATTTTTAGATGAATCGGACAACCTGTTGTTGGGTTGCTGACCCTGAATTGTTAGTTTTAAGGAAATTTTGCTCATTATCTTGAATATTATTATTGATAGAGATAAACTGTAAACAACAATAATGTTCAGCAAAGTAAGATTTACAAATAAGTCAACATGACCAAAATGGTCAATTGACCCCCTTAGAAGTTATTGTTCTTTATAGTCAATTTTTAACAATTTTCATAAAATTTGTAAATTTTTACTAACATTTTCCACTGAAACTAATGGGCCAAGTTCATTATAGATAGAGATAATTTTAAGCAGCAAGAATGTTCAGTAAAGTAAGATGTGCAAACACATCACCATCACCAAAACACAATTTTGTCATTAATCCATCTGCTTCCTTTAATATTCACATAGACCAAGGTGAGCGACACAGGCTCTTTAGAGCCTCTTGTTTATATATAGCTATGATTTACATATTTTCAATTTTCGGAAAAACACATGAGAAAATTTGATAATTTCACAATACTTCATGATTTCGAAAAAAACGATTTTTTTTTAGTATTTTTTAACAAAAAATCTAAAAGTCGGGGTTGAACTGCAATACTAACTAAGCTCTGAAGCTAAAACCAAGTTATATCGTTGTTATACATGTATATGAAATTTCTGAAAATAAAATTGATTCTATTCATAACCATTATTCTATTCATAATCAGGCTCTTCAACCAAACGTTATCTTTTGAATCTACATGTATGATTTTTTTTTTCAATAAACCTACCCCCCTTTTTTTTTCCTAACCATCGGTTCTAACCTCAATGTTTCAGTATATATTATATACAGACAAGACTGTGAGTGAAGCAAAGCATGCAGTCATATTCCAATTTGAATATAAACACCGTCTATATATAATATATGTATTTTTTATACATAAATTTCTATTGATACATTTTAAAATAGATGTTACTATGGGAAATATGTATTTCCATGGTAACTATTGAAGTCAGCAACTATCAACGATGGTAATTTAGAGTAAGCTTATGCTTAAATGTAATTTTTTTTATCAGTTATGGAACAATTCCGTACATTAAAGCTCTAAACTGCAATATTCTGCAAATAATAACTCCGTTTCCATGGAAAAAATCGGTTGCTATGGTGATAAAACTAAAGAAAATCCCAAGCTTTTTTCTATTTAATTTGGTAAAGTAGTATCCAAACTTCATAACTAAAGTGCTAACTATGCTATACACAGTTGCTCTTTTCTGAAAAACACCACAGAAAATTTGAAAATTTCGCAAAAATCCCAAATTCAGAAAAGTTGAAAATATGCATTTTTTGGCAAAATTTTTTCAAAAAATTTACAAATTTGATTTACATGCAATCTGAACTAAAATGATGCTAAAACCAAGTTGTCTCAATGTTACATATGAAAATTAATGAAAAATGCTTCATTCTATTCCTAATCAGGCTCTGAATTGTAGTGATTTAGCTGATTTTTGGAAGATTTTACTATGCTTCACAACCAAAAAATAGAGTTTCCGTTACCATGGCAACCACTCGTATTTTCCCACTCATATTTATTTTTTTAGCAGTATTCAGTTACTGCTTCTTCTAGGCCATTTATAGATAAAATCTGAAACCATCATAAATCACATGTATATGGCACCCTGCCTGGTTCTTACAAAGAGCTGTACTTAATAAACACATCCAAATAGATCGACAGTAATGTAACGTAAACATTCGGAATGTCAGTCGAAAATTGTGCTGGTAGAGTTTGTTGCATCGAAAACATCATTTAACAACGTTAAAAGGTGCATTTTGTAACTTTTTTGTAAATGTTTTTGTAAATGAGTTACATCATATATGATTAGCTTTAAACTTTCACCAAATCTTGCAAAACATGTTCTCGTCCCATTTTGACCAATTGTAATTAATAGTTCATGTAAAACAAAAGATGGACGAAAGATACCAAAAGGACAGTCAAGCTCATAAATCTAAAACAAACTGACAACGTCATGGATAAAAATGAAAAAGACAAACAGACAAACAATAGTACGCATGACACAATATAGAAAACCAAAAAATAAACAACACAAACCCCACCAAAAACTAGGGGTGATCTCAGGTGCTCCGGAAGGGTAAGCAGATCTTGCTCCACATGTGGCACCCGTCGTGTTGCTTATGTGATATCAAATCCGGTAAATAGTCTAATTCGGTAGGTCATATTCATGAAAGGGAAGGGAATTGTAGTTACGACGTAAGAAACATATCCGATATCATTTGTGAAACGGTTATTCCATAACGGTGAACCAACTCGCGATGGCGTCCGTAAAATTTACGAAAGGATGATTTCAACTTCATTCAAAATGCCATTTCTCCCCCTTCAAAATAAGAATTGACACAATCAGGAAACTTTCTCTGTAATCAGTTAAAGGATAAACGTTGTAAACCATATTGATAACACATGACAAACATTTACCTTAAAATATAACAATTTCAAAAGGTCACATTTCAGATTGTCTAACTCATCAAGTCGCGTTGAATCAGATTAAAACAGACACCAACACCTGTTTGTTAATATGTATTTCAAATATATAGATCATGAATCCAGTTAGTTTCGATCGCAAGTCGGGATTTATCATGTTAGACTATAAGATTATGTGATGATACAGGTATTTTGTTTGATTGAGTTAAGCCTGCCAATTGATATTTTATCGTGTGGTTTTCTCTGTTGTGATGTTATGCTATTTCTTCAAAAAAAAGGAGAAGGTTTGGATCCATTAAAACGTTTAATCACGCTGCAAAGTGTTGCACCTGTCCTAAGTCAGGAATCTGATGTACAGTAGTTGTCGTTTGTTTGTGTAATTTAAACGTGTCTCTCGTTTCTCGTTTTTTATATAGATTAGACCGTTGGTTTTCCCGTTTGAATGGTTTTACACTAGTAATTTTGGGACCTTTTATAGCTTGTTGTTCGGTGTGAGCCAAGGCTCCGTGTTGAAGGCCGTACATTGACCTATAATGGTTAACTTTTTTAAAATTGTTATTCGGATGGAGAGTTGTCTCATTGGCACTCACACCACATCTTCCTATATCTAATGGTAGCAATTTGTGTCTTTTAAATTACCTTTCTCTATGACTTATACCTAACAATTCAGTATTCTCTGCAAAATCTAACATTAATTCTCTGTAATAATAGACCAAATATGAAAATTTTTGGCAAGATGATTTTATTCGAATACTTTTTTTTAAAGTAAAAATGGTCCAAATTAACAATCAAACTTAAAAAAATCAATAGAAAAAATCTGCATAGTCTGGTTGCTATGGAAACAACATGACATCATATAGTTATTTAAGTATAGCAAGTAGAAATGGCTAACATTGGATTTTTGATAAAAATGAGATAAAGCATAACAGTTTTTGTTATTTTCCTGGATATGAGAGAATATTTCAATCATTTAAACTGCCAACTGACAATTGTTTCGAATACAAATAGTTTTTGGTACATAAGGTAGTCCATTTAACACAAAAAATGACATGAGTTTTGTCTTTTTTACAGAAAACACACAAATCCTCAAATAAATGACTATGAAATATAAAATCATGGATGTTTTGTCAACAAATCGCTGCAAAAAATGTTTGGGTAAATGTTGCAGAAAATTCTCAATAGAGGAATACTAGTCATTGTAATTTACCCTGAAATTCCCTTTTATTGAGGTTCTGTTTGTAAATAAGTATTTTATATGAATATTGTCATGAGTAAATAGTTCTTTCTTATGAAAAAAAAACCAGTATTCTAGATGGATTGAGGGTAGATATATCATATCACATATTCAAGAAATTTAAAGATTTTATGCCAAACTAATCTGGATGTAATTTTGAAAAAATGAGTACATGTAACTGCCCCTTTTTGAAAATCTTCATTCAGGAGATAGAAAAAAAACAGAGCTGCAAGAAAATACTAGCAGACAACTTGATTATATTATTTCTTGATCACTATTCCTTGTTTGATATCTTTACAACAATTATCATTGAAATATTCCACAGAATGTGACATAACGATTTATGAATGTTGCCTGTCCCTTTTTTAAACAAATATCTGACATAACTTGTAACATTAATTCTCAAATGATTTCAAAAAAGCGCTTCAGACGCAAGAAATTATTAAAAGTGTTATCATTTTTTTACATCACTTGGTCGTTACCTTTGCTGGTGGAATATAAGTCCCCGAGGGTATCATCAGTTCAGTAGTCAGTACTTCTGTACTGACATGATTTAATAAACTTTTGTAAAATTAATCGTTTACACATTTTGAAACTATTTAGAAACTAAGGCAAAGGTGGCTTAAGATGAATTTGGCTATTTATTTTAGGTATTTTTGACATATAGCTCTTCAACGGTTTCGATACTTATACATCTTTCGATTTCAAATGTTTGGCTTTGAGCGTTTCTAATGAAGGTAAATCCAGAAAAGAGCTGCGGACGCAAGCATTATTAAACGTGTTGTTTTACTTTTTTTTTTTTTTGTTACACTGAAATATCATCTTAAAACTCTTAATTATTGAAAACTTTCAACAATGAAACACAAGGAATTTCTCGTCCTGTCGTGAGGGTACACGTACAGAACTGAGCGGTCCGAAGAGATGCATTACACAAGGTCACAGTTGGGTACTCTCTGCCTCTACTTTCGAGTGCGGGTCTCTCAAAACTGTGCAAAAAGCAAGGCGAGTAGTCGTTGATTAAGGACAAGACGATTTTAGCAAGGATTTACACCAAATAGAAAGGTAAATGTACATTAACACCAAGCTTAGCTTGCAATGTAAAAATCCTTGTGGTAACTGTAAAAACCAGCGAGACTAGACGTGCAACACTTTTAATACTTTTAGAGCGGTTGGGGAGGCACATTTACACCAAACCTTACCTTGTATTGTTTAAATCATTGGTATTATGGTGGAGCTCAGTGAGACAGAACAAGTACTATATGCTACTCCTTAGCTAATTCTTTTATCTGTATTTTGTTGAAAATGATTGTTGGTTGCTTAAAGTCCACTTGCAAATATTCCATGAATGTTCTGGACAATTATTGAGTAAGAAAGCAGTTAAACATCATGAACATGGTTATGACATGCTGTTTTGTGTTTTAGTGAGGGCAAAACGAGAACAGACACAAATATGCAATACATCAGTTAGATTTTACCGTGCAGTAATAACCAGATGCAGATTTTTGAGGGGAAAAGGGGGGACTTTTATTGGACTTTGCATTTTTGAGTTTTGAGTTCATTTCCATATTTAGCTCACCTGGCTTGTAAGAGAGTTTGTCCATCACTTGACGTCTGTCGGCCATTGTCCTGTACAATAACTTTTATAAAAAAATCTTCTCCTGTGAAACTGCATGGCCAAATTTGAGCATTTACAGTAAATTACGTTGTTAGAAGATGTATCTATCTTGAAATTTTAAGACAAATAAGACAAATTAGTTAGACAACCCAATGTTGGGTTGCTGTCGCTGAATTAGAAATTTTAAGGTTTTTGGTTATAACCTTGCATGTTATAATAGATAGAGATACACTGTAAGCAGCAATTATTAAAGTTTAAAGCAGTTGCAAGATCTACAAATAATTAAATATTTTTTAATTCATCACAAAATTCAAAATAAACTGAGAATGTCACAGTAACACAGATGTGCATGCTTGAATGTAACATTTTATCTTGCAATCATGTGTCTTACTATACACATACAGTCCTACGCTATGTTGTATCCGTTTACTATACATATATCGCTTTAAAGCTCCGTTCACTGCTGGACTACGTTTGTGTATTGAGTGTTGTATGAACCTGCGTGACCTCAATATGTGTATTGCAGTCGTATTCCAATGATGTACTGTTTCACCTGATTACTTTTATACGTTCTGTTTATTTTTAAATATTTCTTAAGAGCAATAAAAATTATACTTTAAATTTTCTGATAACAGACAAACATGCACAGCAGTATTTTCTACGACACCAATCATCGAACTGAACTTGAATGTGTACATTTGAAACAAAATCAACGATGTCAATTTCGGCATGCATGTTAAGTGAATGTCAAGTTCAGTTCAAAACTATGAAGCGTAGGACAATTCGTACACTTCTGTTTCAAATTGGAAAATGTATTGTTATTTGTTTTTACTGCTGAAATTAGTTGTTATGTTGAAATAGATAATTATTCACCTTGAGCAATGTATTATTGTTGACCTTCTTTTTTGCGAACCCGTCCGCTGCTATAGAAAAGCCAAAATGTGAGTTTGAATTATTAGTCTATCTGAATGTTTGCAATGATATAACAGTGAAATATAAAGTTTTTTTTCTAAATTTACAGTACTGTATTAGAATTACTTCGCCATTTGAGTCCAGGATTTTGTTAAACCTGTTTCAAGTGACCACTTATGGGAAAGCAAAAGTGTTGACTCTCAAGACAGGTCGTCTTTTAGTATTACAGGTTCAATTTATATGAAATGTACTACAGAGAATCCTGTAATTCAATGGTTGTCGATTGTTGATGTATTTGGTAATACTTCTTTTAGGAATGTGTGGTCCTCAATGCTCTTCAATTTCGTACTTTATTTGGCCTTTTAAACATTTTTTGATTCTAGCAGCACTGATGAGTCTTTTGTAGACGAAACAAGCTTCTGGCGTAAATATTTCTTTTTAATCCAGGATCTATGATGAGTTTATCATAGATATAGAAAGATGTGGTATGCGTTTTAATGAGACAACTCTCTTTCCAAATAATATTTTATAAAAGTAAACTATTATAGTCAAGGAACGGCCTTCAATACGGAGCCTTGGCTCACACCAGCCAGCAAGCTATACAGGGCCCAACAAATAACTAGTGTAAAACTATTCAAACGAATAAAACTAACGTTTCAATCTATATAAAACGAGAAACGAGAAACAAGTATGAACTAAATAAACAGCCGACGACTATTGAACATCAGATTCCTGACTGAAGACAAGTGCAAACATTTGCATCGAGTTTAATTACTTATCAAAGGTACCAGGATTATAATTTAAACGTTTTGATGGTACAAAACCTTCTCCCTTTTCTAGAGTACAGTATAACATCACAACAGAGAAAGACACACTATAAAAATCAAATGGAAGGCTTAGCTCAATCAACACAAATTAACACACAATGAATGCATACATTTTATCTGTGATACCTGAATGCAAAAACTTAGTTAATGCAAATAATAAGGATAAAAATTAAAGTCAAAAGTAAATATAATACCATTGTGAAATGTTAAACTATTTTTAGAAAATGATCACTTTTATAAGATAAAAAATAATTTTGTTCTTAAGTATATTTCGTATTCTGTGTGTATAAAAATTTCCGTTTAGGAATACCAAGAAATTTCTTTAATATCAATAAAACTAATCTTATACTTGGTACGTATGGGGTGAATATCAACAATAAAACTATATAATTAGTGCTAGACAAAACTTCCTACACAGGTGCAAGAACAGTATTTATGACGACATTAAATAGATTTCATATTCATAGTTCGAAGAAGTAGTAATTCCAAAAAATCAAAGCTGGTATATAGACAAGATACATGTCAACATTGAATAACAAAAAGCATTACAAATTAACAAGAAAGTACGATTTGGGAGTACTCTGGTTTTTTGTCACTTTTTGTTCATGAATTCGGCCGTTACTTTTCTGGTTTGATTTGTTTTACGTTTGTTATTTCGGGGACTTTTATAGTTGACTATGCGGTATGGGCTTTGCTCACTGTTGAAAGCAGTACAGTGACCTATAGTTGTTAATTTTTGTCATTAGGTCTCTCGTGGAGATTTGTCTAATTAATAATCCTACCATTTTTTTTATATTGCTTGTAAAAAACAACCTTTATTAGGACAACCTAGTCAATTAAAATCGATGCGAGTCGGGCAAACCTGTCATGTGGGCATTTGAAACTACAGTCTCGGTTGTGAATAAATAAAGGCAACAGAAGTATACCACTGTTTCGAAAGTCATAAATCGATTAAGAGAAAACAAATCTGGGTTACAAACTAAAACCAAGGGGAACACACCAACTTTTAGAGGAATTCAACGAAACAGGCTCCTTTGGTATATCGTGGAGAGTTGTTACATTGGTGATCATACATTTTTGTATCGTGTATAAGGCTAACATAGTTATAGATTACTTTGAACAGCTTGTTTAAAAGCCCTGTCCAGCAAACTGAAGCTAACTCATTTAAAATTAAAGATTTTTGCGATTTTAAGCCGTGGTTAGATTTATTATTTGAAAATTCATCTATAGTACCCTTAATATTAACATCAATTCTCTGTATGCATCAACCAACAGCTGACCACATAAAAAAAATAAAGTGATAGAAAAACTACCTTTAATATCAAAGTTAGTTGCATTATTCATAAAAATCAGTTTAAAATCTTAATCATCCCAGTCCTTCTTGTCGGTTGCTAAGGAACATAAATTTCCTTAGCAACCAAGGAAAAATTTACCTCAAAATGACCAAATTTCAATTATGAACAGCTCATTTATTATTGCAGATAGCTTTAAATAGTTTATCATTAAATGAACAACAGAATATGCTTTACAAAAATATATTCATTAAAGGAGACGTGACACAATTTTTTTTTTTTTTTTTTTTTTTTTAATTAATTAATAAATATTGGTCAAATAACATATTGTAATAATTTTTTCTTGTCAAAACCTCATTTAACGGCCTTTTAATGGTCAAAGAATCAAGCGCTTGTCGTAATCTTTGATTTTAAATGAGATACCGGTCACGTGATCGTGATGACGTCAGTGGATACAATCTGAGAAAATGTCTCAAAAAGGACGAAGTCGATCATATTCCTGTAAAATTAAACAATGGACGGTGTTGACAGCAGTTTTCAAGGCAATTCTCAAACTTTAGATATTCAACCGTATCAGTTTGAGCCGTTACTTGTTGAAAATAATCAAGTAGAAGATATAAATTCGTCATCCGACATTGACGATCTTTCAAGCAATGCCGATATAATATATAAATCAATAATTAATTTCACCAAAAATAAAGAGATATTTCTTAAAAATGTTTACGTTTAACAGGTAATTGAATTACATTTAATAATACAAAAAAAAAAGGTCATAAATAATGTAGGACAGAAAGTCACAGGACAAAAAGTCACAGCCAAAAAGTCACGGACAAAAATTCACAGGACAAAAAGTCACAATTTATTTTCGAAATTATTTTTCATATAACAAGAAAAAATAATTTAAAAAAATACAAAATTCTTGATCTATTATATATTAAGTAACTTTGATCAAATAATAGTTATAAAAACAACATGTCAAAGTGGCTTGGTATCTATAAATGGCTTCATTGTGGCATGAATTATATCCTTTGCATGATTTAAATTTTTTGCATTAATCAAGCTTCATGAAAAATTTCTTAAACTCGAAAATGAATAAATGTAATAAAATAAAATATTTCAAGATCACTCTCTTATAATTTAAAAACAATTCTCAACAATCGTCATAAATTACCTATCACCTTACCAAGAGTGTTGGGTGTAAAATTTGAATTACTAAAGCTGCCCCAAATAAATGTGTAATAAGTATGACATAACAGGGGGGGGGGGTATTATAAGTAAGATTTAAAGAAGTTTTAAAACAGTAATATGTATTCAGGTCTTTTTCTCCTCCATAATAATCCCATTGAAAATGTTCTCTGAGTACTGGCTTATTTTTTGTGTTATTTTTTCCGTGTGGTATATCTTCAGTCTATAATTGTTTTGTATTTTGTGACTTCTCTTCAACTTCAACAAAGTTAGGCATAGGGGCCTTATATGTAAAATGAAAGCTTATGGTATTGACGGAAACTTGGTTTCAGGATTATCTACACGACAGAAAACAGAGAGTAGTAATGCATAACAGAAAGAATTAAAAAAAAAATAGGCCATTATGTAAAATTGAAACGTTTCATTTGTACGGCCCAAGGAAATTGAATATCATCTAACGCAATTGAGATGTTCCCCTTCATTCTTAAACAATGATCTATTAAGAGCTTATATTATAAATTTATAAATGATCCTTCTTGTCATTGTGGGTCAGATATTGATGATGTCTACCATTACTTCTTTGTTTGTCCAAAATACACATTATGTAGAAAAACCTTATTTAATAATCTCAACTGGCTATCCGAAAACATTGTTTTAGATACAAAACTATTAATTTGCGGACACATGGAAATTTCGAATGAACAAATTATTCAAATTTTCAAACATGTTCAAAATTTCATAAAATGGTCAAACAGATTGTTTATGCCTTGATAGAGGTTATTGTTACTGGCACGGAACATCATAATGACATTGTCATCATCAGTACACACGTCACCGTCACAGAATCATATGCCTTTTTAAACTTTCTTTTTCTCTTTTTTTACGTATGAAAGCTAGTATTATTCTATAAACTGTTTTCCTTATATGCATGTCCATTATATCATACAATTATTGTAATTTTATATTGTATTATGGAGAAGACTTCATAAGTATGATTTACTTGTGTCTAATCCTTTTTGCTTTAATTTAGCAAGTAAAATATGTTTTAACTAACTCAGTCTATACTCATACATTATCTACTACTCCCAGGTCTGTATCAGTTGGATTTATCTGCATCATTTAAGTTAAAACTATGTTATTCATCTCCATGTTTTATGCAATATGAAGACTTGCATACATTCACTAGCCAAAATATTTGTTTCTCATTCAAGTCACCTTTTGCATATAAATTTTCACCACGATAACCTTGTGTCAATGGTCTGTCATTTTAAAAGCATCACTTGATATCTCTTCACAATTTATTTTTTATTAAGAAATAAAATGATTTTTAATAAATAAATAGAATAGGTAAGTACTAATAACTTATTGCAATACACCCTTCATACCTGCCTAATTTTTATTAGAAAACTCAGAAGGAAATGTATGTACCCACTACGGGTTATGTATTGGTTATGGCAAGGACGTATAACTAACCTCTGATATACGTCATATACGTTGGAAATTTCTTATAGTATTTCCCTTTCCTTGCTTAGATATTTATTTTCCTGACGTAATAGAAATGGGGAACTTCACATGTGGTTTTTCTTTTTCTGAGCTCTATTAGGCTTTTAATATGTTTCAGATGACGGTGACACGATTTATAAAGTCAACTTCTGTCTAACGTGTACCTTGTGTTTCGTAGTTGAAAGTTTTTAATACTCAGAGTTTCAATGTGATATTTCAGTGTATTAAATGTCGCAAATTATGTCCGGAAATTCTTTTAACCAGATGCTCCGCAATGCGCAGCTTTATACGACCGCAGAGGTCTAACCCTGAACAGTTGGGAGAAGTATGGACACAACATTTAAGCTCTGCATTTGGATTTTGATAAATAGTTGACACACATAGGTTTCTGATACAGAATGATTGTGATCTAAGAACTTAAACTTAAAAATTTTAAATTGGACATTTACCTATTATCATGATTATGGGCCAATATCCAAAATCTAAATAGTTTTACATGGTTAGATTCAGCATATCATAGAACCCCAAGAATTCAAGTTTTGATGAAATCAAATAATATTCTATTTTAGACCCTTGAGACCTCAATGTGGACCAATTTGATAACCAGGCCCAAATATTAAAAATATAAATACATGTTTAGATTCAGCATATCAAAGAACCCCAAGAATTCATTTTTTGTTAAAATCAAACTAAGTTTAATTTTGAACCCTTTGGACCTTAATGTAGACCAATTTGAAAGCAGGACCAACAATTAAGAATCTTAATACACGGTTAGATTTGGCATATCAAAGAACCCCATTAATTCACTTTTTGATGAAATAAAACAAAGTTTGATTTTGAACCCTTTTGATCCCTTTTTTCCTAAACTGTTGGGACAAAAACTCCAAAAATCACAACATTCCTTTTGTGATCAAAAACCTTGTGTTAAAATTTCATAGATTTCTATTTACTTATACTAAAGTAATTGTGCAAAAACCAAGAAAAATGCTTATTTGGTACCTTTTTTGGTCCCTAATTCCTAAAATGTTGGGACCAAAACTCCCAAAATCAATCCCATTTTCATTTGTGATCATAAACCTTATGTTAAAATTTCACAGATTTCTGTTTACTGATACTACAATTATTGAGCGAAAACCAAGAAAAATGCTTATTTGAGCTCTTTTTGGCCCCTAATTCCTAAACTGTTGGGACCAAAACTCCCCAAAACAATCCCAACTTTCCTTTTATGGTCATAAACCTTGTGTTTAAATTTCATAGATTTATATTTACTTATACTAAAGTTATAGTGAGAAAAACAATTGTCTTCGGACGACGACGACGCCAACATCATACCAATATACGACCTAAAAATTTTCAATTTTTGCGGTCGTATTAAAATGGACCTGTAGGCAACATTCATAATTCAGTATGTCACTATCTGTGGAACACTTCAATGATAATTGCTGTAAAGCTGTCAAATAAGGAATAATGATCCAGAAATAGTATAATCAAGTTGTCTTTTAAATGTTATTGCTGCTACATTTTTTTTTCTATCTCTTGAACGAAGTTTTTCAAAAAATGGAAATAACTCATTTTTCGAAATTACATCCAGATTAGTTTGAGCATGACATTTTTTAATTGCTGGAATATTTAATCTGATCTAATTACCCTCAATACATTTGAAAATAGTTGTTTTCATAAGAAAGGGCTATTTTATCATGCAAATATTCATATGAAATATTTATTTACAAATGGAACCTAAAAAAGGGGGAATTTCAGGGTGAATTACAATGACTTATATTCCTCTATTGGCAACTTTCTGCAACATTTACCCAAGAATTTTTTACAGCATTTTGTTGATAAAACATCATTGATTTTATATTTTATAGTCCTTTATGTGAGGATTTCTGCGTTTTCGAAAAAAATCAGATGGGAAAAATGACAAAATCGGCAAAAATCATGCCGATGTTTGTATCAAGTGGACCACCTGATGTACCAAAAATCTGTTTTTATTCGAAAAATTTGACAGTTAACAGTTTAAATGATTGGCATCTTCTCTTATACCCATGAAAATAACAAAAAATGATATGCTTTATCTCATTTTTACCATAAAATACAATGTTAGCCATTCTCCATGCTATACTAATATATACATATGATGTCACGTGGTTTCCATGGCAACCAGACTATTCAGATTTTTTTTATTGATTTTTTTTATTTGACTGTAAGTTTGGACCATTTTAACTTTAAAAAAATTAATAAAAAAAAATAATCTGGCCAAAAAATTTCATATTTGGTCCAATATTACAAAAAATTGATGTTAATATGTAATATTAAAATATTACTTAACGCAATACACTTAGTCAAAAGAAATATGTTTCGCTGTGTCGCCTTAAAATTAAAGCTAGGGAAAGTTATTAAGACAAGATATTAATATCAAGTATGATCTTACTAATTCTGTCGTAATCCTTAACTTAAAGTTTTGCTTGAAAAAAAACCAGAAAAAACTATGACTTTTAAATTTTTGTTTACAGATTATCGTACTCGTCCAGATTAAAATGAATACAGCAAAGCTTTTGTTTCCTTTACTAGTAGCTACTCTGTGTACAACGAATAAGGGTGAGCAAAAAGGTATTTACTATAAAATATTCAATAATAAATTGTATGTGTTTTAGTTACTAAAACTCAATCAAAAGCATTCTCAGAATTGTTTTAACCCTTTTAAAGATCTGATTTCAAAGTGTTTGGCAATTTATTTTGTTTTCATTTAGACATAGAGCATGATGAAAAAGAGAGTATGTGGTTTGAGTTAAAGATCAAAATTTGATCTATTTTGATTGATATGAATTATAGGTCGAAAAGGCAATCTACAGTTTATTTCTTGCAATACCATGATCGAATGTTGAAAAACGCTCCTGATGAAAATAATCATATAAGTTGCTTAAGTGAGTAAGTGTGTATGTAAGATCTATAAATGGCCAGATTAACATAATTGTTAAAGCCACGCACTTTGACACACGAACAAGTAGATCGTCACTACTTGATCATATTTTAGTGACATATTCTTTACACGTTAACTTTTAGTTAAAGACACTATACATATTGATTAAGGTATAAGTGACCATGATTGAAGATACGTCACAATTTCACTAACAGTTTTATTAATATAGCACCTGCATCTATAACTACAAGGGAAATAACTATAAGATGTGATGAAAAAAATGTGGTTTGATTCAAATTTGCGCCGAAAAACGAGAAATTCGGACAGACTTCGAAATTTTTTGGAAGTACAAAGAAGTACATCTTTTGAACATAAAAGATGGACGAAAGATACCAAAGGGACAGTCAAACTCATAAATCTAAAACAAACTGACAACGCCATGGGTAAAAATGAAAAAGACAAACAGAAAATCAATAGTACACACGACACAACATAGAAAACTAAAGAATAAACAACACGAACCCCACCAAAAACTAGGGGTGATCTCAGGTGCTCCGGAAGGGTAAGCAGATCCTGCTCCACATGTGGCACCCGTCGTGTTGCTTATGTGATTACAAATCCGGTAAATAGTCTAATTCGGTAGGTCATATTCATGAAAGGGAAGGGGATTGTAGTTACGACGTAAGGAACATATCCGATATCATTTGTGAAACGGTTATTCCATAACGGTCAACCAACTCGTGATGGCGTCCGTAAAATTTACGAAGGGATGATTTCAACTTCACCATTTGGAACTCTTGGTTTAATAGCTTCCTTGTGAGCAGCAAACCTCTATCAAGAAAATCATGATAGGAAATGCAAGCACGGGAATATCGTATCAATTGGGAGATATATACCCCGTATGCAGTTGCTGCTGGAATGTTGCTACTTAGAAATGGAAAGTTCACAATTGGAAAGCTGAAATCATCTCTTTTGTCGTAAAGTTTTGTTTTCAACTGACCCTCATTGTCAATTTCTAGATGTAAGTCAAGATATGAAGCCGACTTAACTGTATCTGTAGTATCCTTTATCTCTAGTTCGATTGGATAGATGCGTTCCACATAGTCACCAAATTTTGAATTGTTTAGTGAAAGAACATCATCTATATAGCGGAAAGTAGAGTTAAAGGATATTGCTAACTTCTTATCTTTCTTCCTAAGAAGTTCCTGCATGACGTCAGCCTCATAATGATAAAGAAACAAGTCGGCGTGTAGAGGGGCACAGTTTGTTCCCATTGGAATGCCGACAGTCTGTTGAAAAACACGTCCTCTGAACGTAACAAATATGTTGTCAATCAAGAAATCAAGCATCTTGATAATATAAGTTTCAGAGAATTTTTTGTTTGAATCAGAGTGATTCTTTACAAAGTAGGATTTATCCCTCCCAAAGACAAAATACTTGTATCTACGTTGGCCATTCTTTTTTATGAAGCAAAGTAATACCAACTCTTTCAATTTGTCTTTAAGTTTGGAATGTGAAATACTTGTGTAAAGAGTAGAAAAGTCAAATGTTTTAATACTGTTACAAGATGAAAGAGAGTTAGATTGTATGTACTCTAAAAGATCTTTTGCATTTTTAAGTATCCACATCTGATTCACGCCACCTCTCGAATAGGCAGTTTCACAATAACTTTGAAGCCCGTCTTTGATTGCTGATAAAATAGATGTTAATAATTTAGAAAGAGGTTTCGTGGAGCACTTGGAAGACCCAGCAATATACCGTTGTTTTTAAGGACACTTATGTAGTTTAGGTATCCAATACAGTGATGGAAGATCCAGTTCTTCATCTTTGGTTGAAATTCCAAAGGAACATATAACAGACCTATGATTATCCAGGATTTCCTCTTTGGTAAGTGTCGTGAGGGTATATGTTGAGTTTCCAAGTGAATTGTCAATACCTAATTCGTTTATCAAGCAGTTGATGTAATGACTTTTACACACAAAAACGATGTTATTTTGGGCTTTATCTGCGGGGACAACAACATATTTGTCATGGAGGTCGGATAGGTGTTTTGCAACATTTGGGTCTTTAAAGATTGACGTAGCATGGACATTGATGGACCCATTCAGTTTCCTAATTCTGATTTGTATCAACGACCTCACTGCCTTAATACATTCGGAAAGAGTGTCTACGTCTTCCTTCTCGCGCTTAGCCCATTGCCTGGCATAATCCTCGAAACTTTCAAAATTTGGAAAATTAAACGCTGGTGTGTCTCAGGGTTCGGTTTTTAGGACCGTTTTTGTTTTTGATATATATTATTGATAAACCTGATGGTTTTCTGGATTTGGAAGGCTTTTCGCAGATGATACCTCAATGAATCCATTTTAAGAAATTAACCAGGACAGGTCTTGATTATTTAAGCGAGTGGTAAAAAATATGGCTAGTGAAGTTTAACCAAAATAAACTAGATATAATGATATTCAGTATGAACACTCTAAAAAGGATTTTTTCTTTTTCTTTTGATGGCTTTATATTAGAGCCAGTTCATACGCATACCAACTTGGTGTCCTATTTAGTAGTGATTGTCAATGTAGTTGATAAGCTAATAGAAAAAATTCAAAGCAGCTTAATGTTTAACAAGAACTAAAATCTAGACTTAGGAGAGAATATTTGAAAAACATTTATATGACTTTTATTCGGCCAATTTTGGAGTATTCATCAGAAGTTTTGGTTGACTGTGGGCAAGTACATTCTGATCGGTTGGAAAATATTAAAATGCTCGAATAGTTACGGGATAAACAAGTTACGCTAGCAGGAACAGTATCTTTTTTGACACGGGATTGGAAAAATTAAGCGTCAGACGGCAGATTAAAAATATATCTATGTTTCATAAGATCATTAATAACAAAGCGCTAGATTATTTACACAATTTGGTTCCGGATATTGTATCATATATTAGTTATTATAATTTGCGTAAAGGTCAAAATATTACTATTCCTATAAATCGTTTATCAGCTTATGCACAGTTTTTTCCGTCATCTATTTTTTTGTGGATGTTTTTAGACTTAAGTATTAGACACATTCCTACGTTGTTTTTTTTTAGTTAGATTTGCATAAACTATACTACAGAAATAAAAAAAAATCTCTGAGATATGGTTTTTCAGAATATTCTTCGTATTCTGTTTTACACACACAGCTACGTAACAGATGTAGCGCACTGCATACTAACTTGTTCAAAGCAAATTTGATACAAAATGCCAATTGCTCATGTGGTTTTATCAATGAATATGTTGAACACTATTTACTATATTAAAATTAATGTCTTTAATGTCAACAGTATTTAAGAATACCAAACGATTTTCACTGCTTTGGCGACCTTAATTCTGTTAACAACACATGTGATTAAGAAATTTCTGCATATATGTAATGCCAATGACCTAATGATCTTGATAAATCTCTTATGTTATGGTATCAATAACGATCCAATGGACTTTAAAGAAAGAATATAAGATTAAGTTTCAAATAATTCTAAACTTACTAATGTGTAGTTCACATCATCTCCTGAAACTTGCAAATGATATTTAGATCCCACGCATTTTTATGAGAGACACGCTTCTCCAAGTTTGCTTTTGTTTCATGTCGTTTTGCCTAAATTATTTGTTAGGATGAAATATTTGATGTGTTCATTAGTAAATGTGTTTATATTTTGCTGTTTTGGAGAAGACGTTACTAAGTAGTCAATTTGAACACAAAAACACGGTTAATGTTATGGACACCATCACGAATTGATTGATCCATACAATGTATCTTTGTCCAAACCAACTATGGACATTTTTACCACGTGATAGATTATGGTTTGTCATTACGTCATCTAATCGTTTTATTCCCGATTGTGACTGTTTTGCTGAGTGTGAATTCGCATTGCTACAAGACGTGGCACGGTACTTTTCCATCCCAAATTCATTTATTTAGTTTTGATGTTATAATTGTTTTTGTCATCGGATTTTGTAAAATGTCTTAACATTTGTAATTATACATCTTATGTTTTTCTGTTTTATTCGTGTGTTATGGTAAAGACAGTTGATAATCCAGTTCATTTATTAGATTTTAGTTTGGATCAACGAAATTTACACTATATATTTGGTTTACAGTTTTATACAGAGGAACACCGACAAAGCTAATTAATACAATTAATTATCTATTTACTACTACAATTTGATTAATATTGTAATTTTTATTGGTAATAATAAACGTTAGATAAGTCATACAATCTAATATTGAATTTGATCTTAATTCTTTCTTAATTTTTGGAACTCGTTTTAGAAATTCAAATGTGACGTCACTTTGAGCGTAACACTGGTTATGGCTAACAAGACTGTGATTTATTGTAATTTATCCGTTTTTGTTCTATAGCTAGTCACCACTTCAGTTTAATCATGTATATCTATTATATAGTCATTTTATAAAATTTACTGTTTGCAAAAGTACGTATTATTCTTAATAATAAGGATGTTCTTGTCCGAGGTGGATAACCATGGACGTATAGGTTAAAACTTTTTAAAACTTTTGGTCCTCATTGCTTTTCAGCTTTATTCTTAATTTGGCTCTCAAACTTTTTTCATCTGGGCGTCGCTGGTTAGTCTTGTGTGGACTAGGCGCGCATCAGGCGTATTGAACTTTCGACCAGGTACCTGTTGTTGGCTATTAATCGTTTGTTTCTCAGTGCTATATTTTTTCCAATATACTTGTATTTTAGTCCTGTCATGTAATGCTGTCATTTTAATGTTATAATTAACATTGTCATTTAAGCGTGAGGTTTAGCATGCTACAAAACCAGGTTCAACCCACCATTTTTATCTTAAAATGCCATGTACCAAGTCAAGGAAATGGCCATTGTTATATTAAAGTTCGTTTTTAAGTGTGTTACATTTTAATGTTGTATTTATGTTGTGTCGTAGTTCTCTTAAAATTGATGCGATTCCCTCAGTTTTAGTTGGTAACTCTGATTTGTTTTTTTCTCTATCGATTTGTGAATTTTGAACAGCGGTATACAACTGTTGCCTTTATTTAAATGTTTAAACTACATTTATTTTGTCAAAATTGTGTGCAGTTAGTCATGATAAAACATTGTCAATTTTCGAATGATTGTCCTGGATATCTACAAATCAGCATAAGATATGAAATAAGATGTTTCAGTTTCAAGTTTAAAAATATATTACATCAAATATGCCGTGGTTTACTTCAAAATAAACACATTTTAGGTTCGCGTAAAACTGATGTTAAATGTATAGATAAGTATGATTTTCGACGAGACAAACATACAATAGCGACTAATAATAATTAATAAAGGTACCAGGATTATAATTTAGTACGCCAGACGCGCGTTTCGTCTACATAAGACTCATCAGGGACGCTCATATAAACAAAAATACTAAAAAAGGTAGATTAATGCAGCGAATGAAGATGTCCCCGGATAAAATTCAACAATCAATAAAACCAATACTGTTTTGTCAACATAGCATAAATTTTAAAAAATGGAGGAAAAAAACTTAAAAGAGCTAGCAAAATTCATAAGTAAAAAAATTATGATCTTTTGATTACATATGCGTCTCGTCATGATTATATCAATATTGATAGCTAAGTAATATAATAATTGCTTTGCAGATTTGGGTAAAATGCCAAACATTACCTTGTATGGGTCAAGAATGAAAACTGGCAATGAAAATGTTGTCCATCTAAGTTGTAACACAAACATTGGAACAAATGGATGCTGGATGGAGTTTCACAAAAATGATAAAACGGAGGATACTATTCGATTACAGAATGAAACTTGCCACCATAAAAGAGGAACGTGTAAATTCAATATTTGTAATTGCTCCAAAGATTGTAAAACATTTAAATTGAATATCACGTCAACATCTAGAATTCCAAACACCACATATGGGTGCGAAACCAGAATTGCATTAAAAAATGTGGTTTATAGTTTAAGAACAGCAATAAAGTCTATTGGGGAAGGTAAGATTGTCGATGTATAACTTTTTTTATATCTATCTATTAATTTCTTTCTTGCTCTAAATGAATCTGTACCATTTTGACACCTACAAATTCTACAGATATCTTACATTGCCAATTTATTAAGAAACATTTTCAATGCAGAAGATGCAATTGTATTTCCAAAATCTCTTGTTGATTTGTCGTTAACTTGCTCCTATTTTGATATGAACTGTTGATTCAGTTTCATTTGTTACAGTACTCAGTTCCCGAAGTGAGTTCTAGAAAATGTTATGTTCAAGCTGTGCTAGTGGAAATAGAAATAAAGGAAACACTAATATACCACTGATCAAAAGTCATAAATCGATTAGAAGAAAACAAATGCGGGTCCAGACTCGAATTGTTTGTGTTACATCCTGCAAATTTTTAGTCCATAATATACATCCCTGCCGAGTTACCCAAGATATATTGTAATTAGCTCCGTGATCTGTTTAAATTTTTGTATTGTTTTTGCACAATTCAGTTGTGGTTGTTTGAATAAATTGAGACAATACAGATGGGTGTAGTCCTAACCTGTACAAAAGTTAACTTGGAGTAGACTTTATGACTGCCTTCCAAGTTAAATTAAGAAGTTTATAGAAGACAAGAAAGTTAATTTCGTCGTTGATAGACAAGACTGTTTTTTAGGACTGCTGCAGATATGTTGACAAGTTTGCTTTAGACAAAACATATGGACAAGTCTACTACTTAATTATTTATTAGTAAAACAAGCGGTCAAATAGTTCTGTTATACAATTTAGCTTGAGATATCAAAACTTCTGATTTTTTGCGACGCCTCATTAATTTGAATAAAAGAGGACATGCTGGCACTTTACTATGATGCGGCATTTTTGTGTGTGCTATTATTGCTGTAACATATAACCCATCCTGGCATAATACATTTTGTTATACAAATCAGCCTAAGGTATCAAAACTACTAAATTATTGGTATGCATCATTAGATTGAATAAAAGAGGACATGCTGGCACTCTAAAATGACTCGGAAATTTGTTGGTGTGTCATTAGTGCTGTCATTTGTATCATATAATCCATCCTGGCATAAAGTAAATTACTGATGTATTATGTGGCAATATCAATTTACATAATACAGTGCAATTATGGTCATTTTTTTGTTGAAGCGGTCAATACATGTTTGTTATACGAGCCAGCCTAAGGTATAAAAACTAAAAAATCATTAGTATGCTTCATTAGTTTAAATAAAAAGAGGACATGCTGGCACTTTAAATTGATGCGAACAAATTGTGTAGTCATTGTGTTCCAATACTACTAACCTTAGTATTATACAGTCTATCGCAGCATAAATAAAATTACTGATTTATCAGGATGTTTTATAAATTTGAAAAGTAAAGTGCAAGAGTTCAAATATAGTAGGTTTTGGTTGATAATGTCAATATTTTTTCAAATCTATTGAATAAATTGTAGAGATCTTTACTTTGAATAAAAAGAGGACAAACTAGAACTTTAAATTGATGTTGAGAACATCTTATAGTCATTGATTCCGAATACTGCTGGCCTATGTATTATAAAATCCATCCAGACATAAACAAAATTATTGATTTATTATGCGGCCATATACAGTTAACGAAATAAAGATTAATTATGGTCAGTTATGGTTGATACATTCAAATAATCGTGTTATACGGGCAATTACTGGTACGCGTTATAGTTTTGAATAAAAAGAGGACATGCTGTCACTTTAAATTAATGAGGACAAAATGTATAGTCATTGTGTTCCAATTTTCGGTCATTTGTACTAAACAAGCTACTAGTATCATGATTATGCTGACAAATATATGTATCTAAAAAGGTGCAATTATAGTCAGTTTTTGGTTGATACGGTCATTAATTTTTTTTACATAAGCCAGTCTGATGTATAAAAAACACTGACGTTTTGGTACGCACCAATATTTTTAACTACACGAGGACATGCTGACACTCTCGTGACTCTTAAGTAATGCAGACCACATTTTGTAGTCTACATGTTTTACAAACAAACACCCCCAAAAAAATCTTTGAAAAATTTACACGGTGAACACTAAATATTAAGTAGTTATGCATGCAGCTGATGACAAGTGTACATGTTTTTGGAAAAGGCATACATTTGAAGAAAAAAGATGAGAAAATGATTTCTAGTTTACATACTCCTATTCTGCTATGTACTGCTGATTCTTTTTCATTTGTTATACTTTTCCAAAAAGAGGTTTTTAAAATGTTATGTTAAAGTGATAGTTGAAACATTCATACTAACTACCTGGCCACTACTGTAAAATTAAGAGCTACCACGTAGTGATATTATTAAAGTCTTTATTGTTTTATATCTATATACAGTAAGGAATGTAACAATGTTATATCTGATGTTCATTAGAATATATTGATTTTAGAATTTGAAGTTTTCGAAACTGTCATCACTGAATTGAAAAGCGTTGAAGCAGATCCAGAAATTAAAATTTCAAATAAACTTTCATCAGGTAGGTAGCAGAGCATTATCTTGCATACAAGCAGGTGTTAGGTACAATTCTAAAATTACTTGTAATTTTAATCATTTATCAGCTGTAATCAATCAATCATTGTAATTATGCCAACAATCAGCCAACAATCTGATTAGATGTCATTTTATTTAATCAATTACTCCTAAAAGTAAATTATAATCATAATCTTCGTGATTACATTCTGATAACGAACTAATTTTTAATTGTGTCTATGATCAAAATATCATAACATTTTTTTAATTAAAAATTTTATTTACTACACTGTAAATTGCTACTTTATGGTATGGTTCACAAATTAACAACAACAAATCGATTTCCTTTTGGTCCCAGATGACTTTTTAAATGTTTATATAAAAGCTCTAAATTATCTCCCTTTAGTGCAAACATGCAATTATTTATAAAATTGAAATATCTTTTTTCAGCTCATTGGTGACCTATATTGTAATATTTTTTTTTCAAATAAGCTGTACTGAATTAAACTACACAATTGTAAATTTAAGTCATGTTTTTAACTTAGTTCTTTTTTATTTAGATATAACCTCTACTTCATGTATTAGTCCAACAGAAAAACAGTATCATAACAAAAATGTGTAAATTTTGCGTTGAATTGAACGGTGACCCTGTTCGTTTATGTTCTTTTATAGAGTATATAATAAAGTTCATGTATAGAAAGAAATGGCAAAATCATACATTACAAACAATGGATTTTTACCATGAAGCACCCTTAAACGGACCTCTAAATTGTTCATATCTAATAAATTTATAAGGTTGGCAAAGTGTTATCCAGGCAGGAAAACCCAGGTGAGAAAACCTGCTTTTTCTTGTGCAGGGCAATACTCACAGGAACGGGTTACACTCAGAGCAATATGATTTTTAAGCTTATTGTTACACACAATAGTGAAGACTTATTGAAGTTGTTGGTATTATTGATTGATGTATACATTTTATACAGGTTACTGTTTATAGTCATTTTCAAAGAGTGAACATTTAATTTCTACCTTTTGGTCAATAGTTCTATGTAGGCAATCGATTTGTTGTTGTTGATTTGTAAACCATACCATAAAATTTTGCAAATTTCAGGATACCTTGTTTATTTTCAAGCTTTGTTTCAATAATCAAAACCTTGAAAGAAAATAGCATTTTATTGCTGTGTTTCAGTGCATTGTAACTTTCAATTGTTATACAATCATATTGCTAAGTAAACACTATAAGGGGATATGTCATGAACATTTATAGAATACATATATAGAGATTTTAAGGAGGATAATTGAGAATGTTTTTCACATTTGTCTAATATGTCTTCATGTACATCCTTCTGGTTGCTAGAATTATACTTCTCAGATTTATACACTTTATAAGTCTCAAACAAGTGAATCTATAAATTAAGATAATATGATACATTTTATAAATATCTTTAATGCATTGCATGTGTGATAAATCACTGATTCCTCTTTAAAATTATCATTTTATATTATCCATTATCACCTAGTAGAACACGGTAAAAACTAGGCTGGGCCATATTCATCTAATTGAGGTTTTTGCCAACCCTAATACATATTACTTGCTAAATAAGTTTTGTTTACTTTAAGCATTTTAAAATATTATGAAATATGAATATACACGTACATGTTATTTGATACTGTTAAATAACGTTTATTTATCATGCTCATTAAATCACTCAAATGGGTTATTCTAAAATTCGTCGTAATCAATTGTAATCATGATTACTTGCCAATGGAATCAATAATTCAATTAGCTTCTTTAAGAAATGGTATCATTAATTTAATCGTACACTAGTTAAAATAATTGAAATTTTATCAATTGCATTGAAAGTAATCAGACCCACTGTCAATGAAGAGAGGAAAAATATAACATACAGATATGCAAACTCATCGATCGTAAATCTGACAATGCCATTTTATAAAACAAAGCATAATAACAGATATTTGTTTTATGGAGTGATTTTACATTTGATTAGATATTCAAACATTTTTAAAGTCGTAAGGCAATTTAAACAAAATTACTGATATCATTTTAATCTTTTTATAACCCAGCGTATGTATCATTTGTATGACCGCGACTGGTGAATGTGCTAGAGTAAACTACGGTTTTAATTATTGTATGTTAGTGCTCAATGTATCTTTTCCTCTGGAACAGTTAAAGTTCATTGATTTTGAAATGTTGATCAAATGTTTGCAGTTATGTTTAACCAAAACATGTTGTATTCGTTTTCATCTAAAGGAATATACCAAGGTCAAACTCAATGAATCTCATTTAATAAAACTTAATAAAACTGACCGACACCGTTTGCTTTGAATTAAAAATTATTATCTAAGTGTTTCAAAGGGTTCAGAAAAATCAAATTATCAGTAATTTTGTAACTAAATTACAGCCTAATGAAATTTATGTCTGAGCATTAAAATGTCCTTTCTATACATAGCTACTAGTACATAAACTATAATAAAACCGTTAGATATTTTATTTGTTTTGCTTTAAGTAAGTGTTCCACAACTAATAGTTACACTCGTCAATTCATTATTGTTTGGGGGATATCAAATTTCATGGAGTTTGAATGAATTTGAATGTCACATTGTATTGGTAAAGTTCCTCGTAATGGTGACATTAAATCGCATGTAGTTTCGATTTAAGGCGTTTTCCTAAAAACTCTTTTGAAGTATTTTTTTGTGAAAGCACAACCTAGTAAATGAAGACCGTATATTGACAATGACGTCTACAAAACAAGTTTCGTACAGTAAAAATTAACATTATAGCACATGGATATCTTCCCCATATAATACTCATCAAGTAAAATATAAATACTGTGGTAAATAGAATAATAACAACCCTATATTGGTTTCATGCGACAACAATGTCTCTCTAGATTAAATCGGACCGCTTGAAGAACAACTAAAAGTAAAAAAAATGTAAATACTGGCTATGGCAAGAGTCTGACAAAAAATGGGACATAATTGCACAAAGACAAATAAAGTGCAAACTAGAGCAAAACCCGATGGTGTCGACAGGCTGGACGACTTAAGCTACAAGAGTAAACTTTAAATGACAACAGTTTTTTTCAGTTTTGCAATTTTTATGATCGGCCGGTTATAGGTATTCGCCAGCATATATGAACCAACATTTTATCCTTTTAGAAGTTGAAACGTTCCTGTATCTCTATGGTAAAACTCACTTCAAATTCGTTTTGATGTTACCAAGAAAACTTCAGATAAATCAAGTATAGACAGCAACACTTGCGCTTTTCTGTTAGGGATGTTCACTACTCTTGATTTTTTTTTACATTTCGGCAGATATTCCGAACACTATAGTTTTATCAATGGATGACCAATAAAGACCTGGCCTTCTAACCCCTATGTGTTATCATTATGTTATTGCATTTCATTTATAATTAATTTACTATTAAAATCTTTTAAATCCGTTTTCTTTTTTATAATTTTTAAGAGAAAAAAGGTACCAATGTTAAATGTTAATTAAAATCTAGAATTGTATAAACTTTCAAGATTATGATAGTGTCTCAACCTGAATATATTGACATGATTCATTTGACATCGTGCCATTACCGAAGAAGGATATCTGTTATCCGAAATATCTAATATTTGTTCATTTTATAGTTATTTAATGGTGATGTTGTACTTTTTTTGACTTGTTATATATATATAAAGCAAAAAAATATTTTTTAAATAAGAAAATATATTCATATGTTGGTATATATTATTTTTTAACATTACAAAACAAATAAATGAAATTAATGATATACATAAATATCTTTATTAAACCCAAAAAAATACTAAGATCAAGTACATTTTTAAAAGGAGTAGGTCCGGTAAGGACCGATTTTGGCCTCAAATATCAGGTTCATCTGACGAAAGATTTTGACCACTTTTAGAACACTTTAGTGTCTATTTCATTTGATTCAATAAGTTTATGTGAAAGATTATAACTGATTTAGTCATTAAAAACGATCCGATTCAAGCCCAAATATGAAAAATCTACCAAATATGCCGAAAATGTCACTTTTCAGATGTTTTTTGTCAAAAATAAAAGTG
This sequence comes from Mytilus edulis, assembly GCF_963676685.1. Taxonomy (NCBI): domain Eukaryota; kingdom Metazoa; phylum Mollusca; class Bivalvia; order Mytilida; family Mytilidae; genus Mytilus; species Mytilus edulis. The sequence continues at coordinate 65,059,183 of NC_092357.1, read as the reverse complement.
GCCGCATTCGTGTTCATCCTCAACCTTTAGATATGTTATGTATTATAATAAAATACAACTTACATTTCAATATTAAGGATGAACACGAATGCGGCCACTTTCATTTTACACGAAAACCGTCTAAACTTCAACTAAAAGAGGGACGAAAGATACCAAAGGGACAGTCAAACTCATAAATCTAAAACAAACTGACAACGCCATGGCTAAAAATGAACAAGACAAACAGAAAAACAGAAAAACAATAGTACACATGACATAAAATGCTAGAATTGTGAAGATTTCAGTAATTTAGAATGACTTTATGGTGCTAGTACCCGATAAATTTGCATTGTCTTGTCAAAAAACAGCCCATATTTATATAGCAGAAGCATTCTACTGGCCAATTAATAACTAAAAGTTTACTTTTAACAATTTTGTAAATTGCTTTATTTTGAGACCAAAAAGGGGTCTTACTGACACGACTCCTTTTGTAACAATTTAAAACTCAATAAAATAACAAGATGAAATTATGACCCTGTTCAAGGTAGATAATCAACACATTAACTATTTTGGAATCAAACATAGTAAAAAAGAACGTAACCCTTGCAAATGAATCCATTAACACGAACTCGTGCTCCACCTACAAGGCCGATTCTAAGTTATCATACTAACCAACAGTTGTAAATCTACAGATTAGTGACAGCAAATCAATGCTAACCCACAGTGACATTTTTTTGTTTGAATTTTTTTAAACCTATTTGGAAAAATGTACGGACTAGTTGATTTTCATAGTTCATAATTAACATGTTAACACATTGGTATAATATGGTTGGTAAACACTAAATACCTTTAACAATATAAGACACAATATGACCTCGTATGCTTGCATCAACTTACCTTAATATAAATTAATATTTATAACAGCCTAAACATTTTGTCTTTGTTTACATTTAAATCTATGTTGGACATTTTTAAATTATCACAAATTCTTGTTAAGATTTGACTACCAGTATTTATATCTTGTTAGGTAAATATGCTAGCTCATCATGTACAAGTAATACCTTTTTTAGAATCTGTATGAAATAATTTCAGTCAAAGTGACCTGAAGTCTTTCTTGATCCATTGGCTAAAAATTCAGTATTATGTCAAAGATCAAGGCCATATTCGGATTTAAGGGCATAAGATACAGTTACAGGGGAGGTAATGACGTTACTAACGTAAAATGTTTTTACTGTGACATACAGTCCTTGGAGGGTGTAAACTTCCCACTAACACTATACACCATTACACCATACACCATACACCATTACACCATACACCTTGTACCATTACACCATACACGTTACACATTTGCACCATACACCTTACACTTTACACCATACACCACTCCATAGTCTATCTACACGATCTGAAATTACCCATAATGCAATTACATTTCAAATATTAAGACTATTATTATTTTTATCCTTACAATCCGAAAAAATAAAATAAAAAAACTTCGTTTGCAACCAATGAAATGTCGTATACCCCCATTTACAACATTCCCGATCGCACGTTACACAATCACACCATTTCTCATACACCATTACACCATTCCCCTTACACCATACACCATACACCATACACCATTGCACCATATGCCATACACCATTACACCATACACGTTTGTTTTTTTGGAAGTTTACACCATCGAAGGGCTGTATCGGGAAAAAGATGCATTTTTCGACTGATTTTTATCATTTAAACTGATTTAATTTTTAAACGAGGTCATGGACCCCTCTTTTTTTAAATGACATTCGGTTTAATTACGTATGAGGATTGATGAAAAAGTCAATAATGCTTTTTCTTTGTATCAATTTCATAAATATACAGCATAAAATGGCGTTTTTATCTACATTCATGAATGTTTGCTTAATTTTTTGTTTATTCTGATCTAAAAAAAATCATGAATTTATAGGATACTTATGTACAAGAGAAATTATAAATAATTTAACAAAAAAACAGCTTATGTTTATCTTTTAAAACAAAAATTTGTGCATTTCTGTCGAAAGAAAAAATACGTCCACAAATCCGAAATTTGGGCAAATATCTGAAATAACGACCTCATTTTACTCAAAAAGCAGCAGACGAAGGTATATATTTTATAACATATTTGATTTAAGTAGGTGAAAATAGCCTTTTTGCAACTTTTTATTAAAAATTTCAGTATTGGATCAAAACTGTAACGTATGCCCTTAACAAGAACAAGTTATTAAACAAAAGTGTTCGACATATGGGTTTTGTCAAATTGTACGTTCATATTTACAGCTATGCTTTAAAATTGTGTCAACGGACTATGGTATTGTTTTTTGTTTTTTTTTTTTGAGTTATCAGTCCTATAACATAAGAAATAAGCTGTTCGGTAAGTTAACAATACATATTTTGCTTGACATTATATATTTTGACATTTGTTTGATATTGCTACATATATCCCAAAATGAAAGAGTGAAACAAAGAAAAACTGGAGCAAAATGTTTCTGTCATTATAGCACGGCTTTCATAAAAAAGGGACGAAAGAATCAGAGGGACATTCAAACTCATAGATTGAAAATAAACCGACAACGCCATGGCTAAAAAAAGGAAAAAACAATTAGACAAATAATAGTACATAAGACGCAACATATGACAATAGTTATCAAAGGTACCAGGATTATAATTTAGCACGCCAGACGCACGTTTCGTCAAACGACAAACGAGACGAACTGTATTTTTAAATTAGCAACTTCTACCACCTTAGTACAATTTATACCTACATATGGGATATACACATCCCAACTTACTCGGTATCCAACAGCTGCTAGTCAGACTTTGGAAAACGCCACTTGTGTCTGCGGAGAAAGTTGACCCGATTGTTACACTGTAAACATATCTATAAGGTATTGGAACTTTCCAAAAATCCTTTTGAGAAAAGGAGAGGCGTCATTCAACAAAATTATAGTTCAACTTTTTTGTTTAGACAGCTATGCCGTTTTTACAAAGGCGGGGGAGCAAATTTAAGTGCCTAAACATATTAAGAGGATGTTGCTGGTAAGGTGAGAGAAAATGAAAATTTGAAAATTCATATCGTTTGTCATAGACTCGGATACTTAGAAGACCGATGAAGTCAAACAATTAGGCGTATAAATCTGTTTCTTTATTTACTTGGTTAGCATATTTTATGGGAACTAAAAAGCAGAAAATGCGTTTTATACACAAAATGTGTAGCTGAATGTCCTAACAGCAATGATATTTATATTGAAGGAAAAATGAGGACTTTAGGTTACTTGTATGGTTTTAAATCAATTTTAAATAGTATTCTGCTGTTTAACAGAAGCAGTTAAAATTTATATAATCTCCAGTCAAATTTATATAAACACCAGTCAATATTATGTAAAGATTTATTGTGATATAACAAATGAGTTTCGACGATTAAATCCTACTAATTAAAGTTCTTCGATAATATTTCATTAGGTGCAGTGGTGGGTATTATTACAGTTGCTCTAGTGTTTGGTGCTGCTTCAGGCATATGTATGTTTAAAACTAAGTTTCACAGGTAAGGATCCATGTATATATATATTCATATAAAGAAGGAGATTAACTTAATGTCCATGTCTGTATACAATGTGCTTTGTATTGAAAAAATATGTCATGACATGCTCTATTGAATTTGTAACATATTCTCCATATATTAATAATGAGTCTTAGTGATCAGTAAAATGCTAATTAATGCGTGTAACTTTAAAAAGGAATAGAAAATTTAGACCATTTACACTTTGACGGTCCTATAAAACACGTCTAAAAGAAAGACGATTTAATTTCATGAAGCCGAGACGTTCTAAAAAGACAGCTGATTATGAATTACAAAGTTGTAACTTACTTTAAAGACAATCATATTCAAATTACCACAAAAAACACCAACTAAAATGATCATTTTGATCAATGCCGTTGTTAAAAATACGATCGACAATTCAATTTAATTATGACTTCTCTTGTGTACACCCACGCTCCCTTCAAATGAGAACACGGTTTTGATTACACAGAAAAAGAAAGATAGCATCATTTGGTGATAAAAAATATAACTACAACTACATTCAGATCTATGTCAACTAACATGTTTATTTTTGGGATACAAAAAAAATGTGAATAAACAACAGAAGACGACACATAAACAACATTCCCCCGATTATCGCTAACATCAAAATCTACCTGAATATATCAAATGGCAACACATAAATTATTTTGTAAAATGCTTTCGGAAAAGGATAAGTAGTAACCTCATGAAAAACCTAACTAAATTAAAGCAACCAAAATGTGGAAAATGGTCGTAGCGTAAAAGAGGGACGAAAGATATTAGAGGGGCAGTCAAACTCATAGATTGAAAATAAACTGACACAGCCATGGCTAAAAATAAAGAGACAAACAGACAAACAATAGTACAGAAGACACAACATAGAAAATTAAAGACTAAACAACATGAACCTCACCAAAACAGGGGATGATCTCAGGTAATCCGGAAGATAAATAGATCCTGCTCCACGTGTGGCACCCGTCGTGTTGCTTATTTTATAGCAAATGCGGTAAATAGTGCATGCATGCACCTGTTTTGTGGTAAGCTTTAATTCATTTAATACTCATGAGTTCAAAAGTTAGAGGACATTAAAAGACTGGATATAACCGCTAGGACATTTGCCTAAACGGGTTACAACAATACATTCATGCAATAAAATAAAATAACTTATAATAATTTTTCTTTTTTTGGTTACTTTTTTTTATTTTATCACTTTTCTTAATTTTACTTTATTTTTCATCATAAAATTTTTTTTAAAATATAGTACTTCGACAAACAATCTCTGTACACGATAAAATTCTTTCAAGAGAGACAAAAATTTGAAAAAGTACAATCAAACTTTTAAGTCGAAACGAAACTGACAACGCTATGATAAAAATGAAAACAAAAGACAAAAGACAAACATCAGCACATACAACACATCGTAGAAACTGAAGAGTCAGCAACACAAACCCAACCGAAAACCAGGTGTTTATGGTCCTCTAGAAGGGTCAGTCGATATTGCACCAGATGTGTCACCGGTTTCAACAAATTTATAATACGTATGTCCATGCCATAAACATGTGCAAGTGATGATGATAAACAGTTATACTGTACTCCAGAAAATCACCATTTCGAAACGAACAATAAGTGAATAAAGACAAAAATAGTAAACCGCTGTTTAAAAGTCATAATTCGATTGAGAGAAAACAAATCCTGGTTACAAACCAAACGCTTAGGGACACACATTAACTATAAGAGGAAAACAAGGGAACATCAATGACACCGAGAAGCAAAAATAAATGCTTATACTATTCGTTTATCCTTGAACTTAAAATTAAATATTATGACGTCCAAATCATCTAATTGAACTAACAGTAAATTTTGTGTATTCGATGCGCTTTACTGGAACTACATTCATCTTAAAAGTATCGTTTATTGATTTTAGATGTATTAGATACACACCATGGCTTTGAATTATCTTATTGAATGTATGTTACTTTATATTTAACATGAAAGTATATAATATTTTCATCAAAGATAAAATCAATAAATGATCAAATAGTTTCGATAAAACTTGGAGTTACTTTATTTTGTGTAGCCTTTTCAATGCTATTTTACATGTACACAGACAATTAGAATAAAACATATGCATGAATAATATTGTTTTACTTGAAACTAATACGAAAATAGACTTTGTAACTTTTCATTTATAGACTTTGCATATTGAGCTCTGGATTTTTAGTTATATTGATAAAGTTGTTACATTCAGGTTTTAATGTAGTTATATTGACTCATAACAACTTAATCGGTACACCGCTTGATTAACGTTAAGTAGATCTACACGAATTTATCAAATGATTGTTTAACTCTTTCAACTAAAGAAAAAATACTTTATATTTTAATTTCATAGGAAGATAGCGGATTTCTTTTGCAAAGACACACCTAATCAAAATGACGGAATACAGTTCTGTACAGGAAGCAATATATAAATCATTTATTGACCAAGGTATTAATACGTTTTGCTGGGATTGGTAATGGACACGACTATTAATAAATTGTTTAAAAGCATTTAACGAAACTGGAATACTCAAAGATGAACCATAAACAATTTATTACTATAATATTGTCAGCTTTGCAATGTCGAGATAATAGTACGGCTAAATGTAGCTGAGAAAATTTCAATGGTTATTATATTTATCAATTATTGACTTTTTACTCAAAGGCCAATATATAACGTATTGACTGAGTGAAAGTCCTTAATTCTATATTACATATGACGTTCAATGTTTTTTCTGTGTATTTTTTTTTTTTTTTGGCAAGAATTCATGTCATTAAAAATATCAATATTTTTAATCAATTTCATAGCTTGTTGCATTATTTCTTGTACATTTAGCGTCTGCATTTAACATAAAGTTCTTGAATTATCCAGTGGTTTTTTTTTTTTGTCTGCTGTGGTTGTTATGTGTGACGTCATGACTTCATATATCTAAATTTGGAAAAATATTTATATTGACCACCAATATACATAGAAACATAGAAACAATGCGTTAAAGACGTAAAATAACCTTTAAAACACGTGATTGTCATATCCAATCAAAACAGTAGAATGCTACCTCATATGTAATATTTCCAATCATCTCAATAATCTGGTAAGTGTTCTGATACATGGGATAGCAAGTTATCGTTATTTCGATATAAATATATACTTTCGTTCACTAAAATGTTGCACTGCTCACCTAATACTTGTTAATAATTTATACTACTTAGACAGTAAATGCTACGCATGTGTCACGGATTGACTTGAAATGCATTTTTAACGGATGTATTACATGTTTGGCTCGCGTGTTTCAGGTCATGCATGTAAAACACTATATGTTACACTATTGTTTCAGATAAAGGTGCAGGTGTGTACCTATGAAAACGTTTGCTACCGCTGCATTTTTTTGCACATGTTCTTAGCCAGGAATCTGATGTTCAATATTTGTCGTTTTTTTATGTGGTTTTCAACTGTCTCTCTGTTCTCCCCTTTTATATATAGATTATACCGTTGGTTTTTTTGTTTGAATGATTTAAAACTGGTCATGTGTGGTGCCCTTTTTAGCTTGCCATATGGTGAGAGCCAAGGCTCCGCGTATAAGATTGTACTTTGACCCATAATGGTTTTCTTTTACAAATGTGACTCGGATGGACTGCACTCATACCAATATACTCTTATAATATCTAGTGATATACATGCGTTAAAATGCGTGACACGAACACATACACTTCACGTAAAAAATCAGCAAGTACCACACAGATATTTGAAAATACATGTGACACATGCAATGAATGCTCGTGAATCGCATTTATTTTTTAGAAACATACATGTTATTTGCATCTATTCCATTTATGTAATTTTTCTTCATTACAAAACTGAAAATATTCTTAAGAATTACATGTATCTTTGTGAGACGAACACATAATAGAATTACACATATCTGAAAACCCTTGACACATGAAAAAGCACAACTGACACATGTGTGTAAGCTAACTAATCAGTACAGTGACCACACCAACAAAATTTCAGCTGTAATGAACAACCCTACCTGCAGACTGAATTATGATTTTTCGTGTAGAAAACTGTTTCAACTTAAATGTTTGCCTGGTCGTAGAATTAAAAAGTGGTGAATATATTTGTTTAATTTAAAGCCAACGTTCGGTAATTGAGTTTTTCATTGGTGTTGAAAAATTTTCACACGGTATTATCCTTTACCAAAACGATCGACAACAGAAATTAATTTGGAGTCAATAAGAAGACTTTGTAATCCCCAAATGCCAACTTTTTATGGAATATAAAAAGCCATGACAATTTTGATTGTTATTCATGATGTTTCATCCTAGCGCATGGTGTAGTTGTAATGTCAAATTCAATGATCAATAGACATTCGTGTGTATACATCAATCCAAAATGTTAAAAATAAGTGTAAATGATATAAAAGAGAGACGAAAGATACCAGAGGGGCAGTCAAACTCATAAATCGAAAAGAAACTGACAACGCCATGGCTACAAATGAAAAAAACAAACAGACAAACAATAGTACACATGAAACAACATAGAAAACTAAAGAATAAGCAACACGAACTCCAGAGTCCCTCCAGTAATTGATCTGTTCAATCACTAGAACTACGTGCAATAAGAATAATCAGTTTGCCGTCAGACTGTCTGAAATGCTGACAAATTGGAGAAGTGGCTTCTTAGAGCTATCACTCCAATGGCCATTATGTTGTTTGTGGATAGGCTGCTTTGACCCACCTACATATTGGAGGCCACACACCCCGTATGTGAATAACATGCATACTTTTGCAGGTCACATTGCAAAATATGCTATATTCTTAATTGTCATTTACTTGTACCAAAATTACAATATACTGTGTAACTACATTTCATTTTTTGCCATTTCATGGATCCACTATTAACTAGATGTAGTTCTTTGCGGCTTGAATTAAAATTCTTATATGACGTGCTTCTTTTGCTTTGTAAACAACACCGTGATAAAATTCTTGATATATCTATACTTTGTACAGACTCGGAGATATACATGATAATTGTTGTTACTTTATAATTCCAACGTAAATCCACATGTATTGTAACCTATTTGCAAACCCATTTGCAGATTTCATTGTTGTAAAAATTGCAATCAAAACAGACAAAATAACCTTTATTTTTATTCGGAAGCATAATTAAAAGAAGTTATGCGCGAAAGCTCGGAGTAATCAATAAAATAAAATAAGGAATGTGTCAAAGAAACAACAACCCGACCATAGAGCAAACAACAGCAGAAGGTCACCAACAGGTCTTCAATGCAGCGAGAATTTCCCGAGCCCGGAGTCGTCCTTCAGCTGGCCCCTTAACAAATATATATACCAGTTCAGTGATAATGAACGCCATACTAAACTCCAAAATGTACACAAGAAACTAAAATTAAAAATAATACAAGACTAACAGGGGCCAGAAGCTCCTGACTTGGGACAGGCGCATTATCTATTCTACTGCATTATTCGCATATTTACTGTATCAGCAAGTCAGCATGGCGGCTCATTAGTTACGAATTATCAACTTTGGATTTGACGGTAGGTTACGAACAAAACATGTAATTAAAAATGGTAAATATTTGGTTTGAGAATTAGAAGAATTTAACAGATTTTTTTCTAGCGGTTATTCACTAAATTATCCACGCAAGCTACAGATTTATTAAAATGGTTGAGCTTTATCTAATAGGGGGTAAAAAAATCAGCTACACACACAACATACCTACATTTGCTTCATTTTTTTAATGACAAGGTTTGTCCTATTAGACGTTCAGGATAAAATTCGAATATAACGGCCCAGGCCATGTGTAAATTTCCAACATTCTATGGCTTCCATGAATAATATCTTTAACGACACCACGGTTGGCTTCATTCTGCGATTTTAGCTATCGAGAGCGAGGTTCTATATGTCGACCAAAAGGGCCAAATCGTTGTAAAATCAATATAAATCCAACCCTCATTTTTTCTATTTTGAAAAAGACCAAACACAGTAGTTCGTTTAGAAGGAACTCTGTAGCTCAAAGCTATGGTATGTTGTTAAGAGCTTTAATACTCTGCTTGCATGGCCTAAGATCAGTTTCAAAAGATATGTGCACACATGGTTCCCTGATGCGGCTTTAAGAGGATAACGAAATTCACGATATAAATTATCTGATATATAATTATTGGTATTTTCCGTTGATTGTTCCTGGTGAAGTTGAATCAAGAATGGTGATTTGGAGATATTTAATTTATAAGATGTTGTTGTTACTCTTTTCTTAATGTTACGTTAAAAATAACTTTTTTTAAAGAATAAGTAGACAAATAGACAAATTAAGACCAGAATTTATATAAATGAAATAAAACAAGAAACAGTTATTGGCGAATAATTTATTTACTCAACATAATAAATTAACAAAAGTTTATAAATGTACATTTATTTTTTATTCTTTTCAAATAAGACAAACAGAAATACAAAGTCAACTAATGATTTTACGTTAAATAATTCAAAATAATATATTTTTTATTCTATAAAATTGAGAATGGAAATGGGGAATATGTCAAAGGGAAAACAGCCCGTCCATATAACAGACAACAACAGAAGGTCATCAACAGTACTTCAATGCAGCGAGAAATTCCTGCCACCAGAGGCGTGCATTTATATTGCACATTTTTTGTTATTAGAATGTATCATCCACATGAAGGGTCGTAACTCCTAATATCATTCTAACACACTAAACGGATATTAACCCGATCTGAAAATTTGAACGTTACTTTTTATGATTGGTCTAAATTTGTCCGAAACAATCTTAACAGACTAGATTTAACGCTAGAGTCTTCCATCTTGATTATCTTGATATGACTAAACGGACTTGAAACGACATGTCAGAACAGCTGCTTAAGATCTAAAAAGTCCTTACTATTTTTCCTAACAGTAAATTAATCGATTCAGACCAAAATGACAGTTTTAGACTTTAATCTGACTACTTGTGAAACAAATACTGTTTCCGTAACCAAAACAATACTTATATTGACGTAAAGACGCAGAAGACAGAATCAGTAGTTTTCCATAATTAAGCTGAGAGATGATATCTTGATAAGTGTGTGTATTTTTGTCAAGCACGAAAGAAATAAGTATGTGTTAAATTGAGTCATCCCAGATCTAGTCTTTGTTATATGCAGCTATCCCAGATCAATACTTTGTTATATGCAGTTATTCCAGATACATTCTTTGTTATGTGCAGCTTTCCCATATATATTCTTTGTAATATGCAGCTGTCCCAGATTTTTTCTTTACTAAATGCAGCTTTTTCAGATCTATGCTTTGTTAAATGCACTTATTCCAGATCTATTCTTTGTTATATACAGTTATTCCAGATATATTCTAAATTATATGCAGCTTTCCCACATATATTCTTTGTTATATGCAGCTTTCCCATTCATATTCTTTGTTATATGCAACTTTCTTAGATCTACTATTTGCTATATGCAGCTTTCCAAGATATATTATGTGTTATATGCAACTTTCCAAGATCTATTCTTTGTTATATGCAACGTTCCCAGATCTATTCTTTGTTATATACAACTTTCCCAGATCTTTTCTTTGTTATATGCAACTTTCCCAGATCTTTTCTTTGTATACAAAATTAAGTCCTGGTATCTATAATGAGTTTATTTATATGCAACTTTCCCAGATCTTTACTTTGGTGTAATACTATGCAGATATCCGAGATCGGAATGTCATTTAGTCGACTTTTGCATGCTTACAATTTCACGTGCAATTTTCGTGTGCCTTTATTATCTCAGCACAGTATTAATTTTCAATGACGTCATATAAGTTAGTTAGGATTACTATCAAGATCTTAAGAAGTAATTTTGACTAAAGAACATCAAATTGAAGCTTAATTTTGCATATATGAAAATGGGTAACGAATGATGTTCTAATATAAACTGGCCTAGACCATGTCAAACCTAGATAGTAAGGAACGTTCAATCAAATTACGCTGATAACTTGTTGCATTGCGCTTCTTAGAGCATACAATAAAGGACAATATTTTCTACTCAGCAATTAATAGCACAGAAGACACACCATAGAAAACTAAAGACTAAGAAACACGAACCCCATCAAAAACTTTGGGGGGATCTCAGATGCTGCCGAAGGGTAAACAGATTATTCTCTACTGCTCGTCTTGCTTAAGTTATTGAAAATTCCAAAAATACTGTGAAAGTAATTTAATTCGTGGGTATCAATTTTCGTGGATTGAGAAATATTTACATGTTCGTGGGTTTTTTATTGTTGGATTTTAGTTTTCTAAAAACAAAATTGAAAAATTTATGCCATTTAAAGTGAAGGTTACAAATTGTCTGGATTGAAGGACATTGCAAAGAAAACATTGACCTGTGTAAATTGTAGTGATCACACTAATTGACATGAGATCTAGGGATCAACAGATTAAAGACCATCAAAGGTGTAAATTAAGCCATTGACATGTCACCTAAAGAAAATAGTTACATAAACAAATACAAAAACCTATCTTGAATTGTGAAATAATTCTTAACAAAAGATACCCCAGCATTTAATTATTATTTCACATACATACGAGAATTGCGAGGACATAAAATGAACACTTTATCATAGCATATTATCAATACCAGAAATCTGACTTTCATTGATAAAAAGGTATGTTTTATGAGAACTAAAAGATGAAAAGTTGTACATTTTAGGTTTTAAAGGATTAAATATGTGTAATCATGCCTGCAGTTGGAGTTCATAGCGCAACTATTATAGTACTCTCAGATTTTGCGATATTTAATAGATTGTCTAGATCATATCAGTAGTAAAACCTATAGCTACATGGGGATCTGTCCATGTATTGATTTGGACAACGGTTGTTTTATTTCGTTGGACACTTAAATTCGTGGATAAAGTCATCCATGAAAACCACAAAAGTTGGTTCCCCACGAATAAAAGTACTTTTGCAGTAGTCTTATTTGGTAGGTCACATTCATGAAAAGGGAAGAATATTGTAGTTCGTACAATTTTTCAACTTCGTCATTTGGAACTTTTGGTTTAATAGCTTCCCTGTAATCAGCAATCCCCTATAAATGAGATCATCATAGAAAATACGGATATTATATCATTTGGGAGATATATACTCCGCATGCAGGTGCTGCTGGAATGTTGCAAAATAGAAATGGAAATTTTCTGAAACCATCTCTTTTGTCGTTAAGTTTTGTTTTCAACCGACCCTCATTGTCAATTTCTAGGTGTAAGTCAATATATGAAGCAGACTTAACTGTATCTATAGTATCCTTTATTCCTAAGTCGATGGGATCGATAGATCTATTCAACATAGTCATCTGATTATATATGCTTTAGCGATAGAACATCATCTATATAGCGAACCGTAAACATGGTAAAGTTAAAAGATGTTTCTAACTTCTTATCTTTTTCCAAGAAGTTTCGGTATGATTCAGCCTTAATATAATAATGAAATATATTGTCCATCAAGAAACTAAGTAGCTAACGTGTCACTAAACATATACTTTTTTTCATATGCTGTATACAGTCGTTGATAAACATGCATTGATCGAAATAAAAGAATACCTGTACCAGGGACAGAGTAATCATAATCTGTCATCGTTATCATATGTGATTCTCTTTAATTTTATCATACTAGTAATCGACAAAATAAATGAATACTTGTTTTCGGATAAATTTCACTCACTTAATACGTAATATTGTTTTGAAAAATACAACTAGTTTAAATGAACTTAGACAACTGTATGTTTCATTCATATTTATTGAAGATTTTTCCGAACCTAATAGAAGGTCTGTATGTATATCTTTTCGTACACCATTGACGATTTACACATATGTCATTCGTACTTACATTCGTAAGATTAACATGTACATGTAATTTAATACCTGATATCGTAAGATTAATATGTGTTTTATTAATGTGCTTTGTCGTACCTCATGGAAAATTTACATGTCTGCCATTTCGTACCTCATGGAACATTTATATTCATATATACAATTTTGTACCTCATGGAACATTTATATTCATATATACAATTTCGTACCTCATGGAAGATTTATATGTATGCCATTCCTGCTTAATCATAATAATCATCGGTCTGTATATATTGTTTACGTCCACATGTATAGTTATATTTATGTTATATATTAAAAAACATTAAAAACATGAACTAGTTTACGAAATTTTTAACATGTATTAAGTCATTGAGGTACACAATGGTAGATGCATTTGGCCCATAGGGTACGAAATGGATGTTATCGTTTGTACGACATTTTAAATGTTAGGTACGAAATGGCAAACTCGGGTACGAAATGGCAGAGATACGAAATGGTCAAGGTACGAAATGACTTGCTTCCATTCAGGTTACGTAGAGACTGTCATTTTGAAACAATGCCTAATAAACATGAGATTTGACCAGCCATTAAACAAGGTTCAATGCATCATTTTATCCAGTACCAAGTCAGAAATTTATTAGTTGATATTTTTGGTGACGTTTGTTTCTGTAGCAGTTCAGTGTTTTTGCAGGTTACTTAATCTTAAAGTTGATGTGTTTTTCTCGCTTTTGGTTTATGATTCGGATTTGTTTGCGTTTCATCGATTTATGACTATTGGAAAGCGGTATACTACAATCGACTTTATTCATAGTAATGAATATACTAATCTTAAATTTCAAATAGATCTGTCAAAAATTATTATAAAAACTACAAAATTTTATTTATGGTGGCAGCAAAAATGTGTACTGAGGTTTTGCTGATTTTATACAATATAACTTTGATATGGTATGGCCCAACCACCTTCTTATTTTACAGAGCTAGCTAAAAAACAGGATTGCCAAGTGAAGAATGGCTGTAACAAGTCAGGATTAGATCAGTTATTATCCATTCGTTTTAATTGTTAAAGATTCTGATTTTGCATTTTTGCAATTTTGTTTTGAAACTTTCCATTTTGATATTTTCGTTGGATTTGCTATTTTACTTTAATACATCATTTTATGGATAAAATTAATCCAACCTAAGATTATGAAACGAAACATATGAATTTGTCAATTATTCTCCGGTAACACCAAACGTCAATATAAAAACTGCCCTTCAACAAAATCACAGAAAATCTTGTGTAAACAAATAGCGCTTGAAATTAACCGAATGCTAATTTGATTATTCAATTAAGAATTTACATTTCTCTGGTATAAGAATGTTTTTCATGAAATAGATCATTGATTATAAGTCCTTAAAAATCACTTATAAATCAAGGAAATGAGTTGTCCTCAATGCTCTTCAACTTCGTACTTTATTTGGCTTTTTTTTAACTTTTTTTGATTCGAGCGTCACTGATAAGTCTTTTGTAGACAAAATGCGAGTCTGTCGCAAAATTCCAATCCTAGTATCTATGATGAGTTTAATGAACATTATAGTACAAATAGTTTTGTATCGGAATTAATAATTAACTGTGTTTTGTTTACCTATAAAAGTTACCTAAACATATTGAACTATTTATGGATTTTCGCTTATTATTCTACATCGTTAATTTACTATGCATAATATGTTATTAATATATACCTCCACTTTTTTAAGATTTAGACGGATTAAGGCAGCGATACATTCTGATAGAATTTTAGATTTATTAACCTCGTAATGGATTTGACCTATCGAAAATTTTAATTTTAGCGCCTCTAATTAATCTCCGTATAAGCGTTGTATGTACTAAAGATAAGCTTGGTATCATTACAATCGACTTTTTTTCAAATATCCAGATTTTATATCGAGAACCGGTTTTAGAGACTGCTTAAGAATTTCGCAAGTAAATAAGCTGATGTTCTGTCCTGGCAGTATATTTGGTATACTTAATAGGAAATAAAGACATTACCGACATTTTAAAAAGATTAAAAGAATTTCGACAACAGTTTCGATGTAAACTTCCACCCTAGCCGAAGATGTTGTATAACTAATGTCATTTTTTTCAGATTAATCTATTTCAAATATTAATATAGTCTTTATATGTCCAGTTCATTAACCCCTAATTAAAAAAAAGTTACTTCCTTAGCAAAGATAACGTTTGGTTTATTTTTCTGGTAAAATCTGTTGAATGTACGGAACCAAAAGCATACATTTATGTTTGTACAGAAATTTATGCTGTAGTTTTTATAGATACATGCATCAGAATAACACGGCTGTATACATGCAGACATTTTACAAGTTAAGATTTAATTTCATAATTGGGGCAATAGAAAAAAAAATCTCTTAATTATTGGTCAATCATAATTGAAAAAAGACTAAGACGGTCTATTTGTATCGACACCTGAATAAGGACATTTTAATCTCTTAACATTTTATTTGAGTTTTTCCAATAGGTTCTACAAGGAGATCAAAGTACATGTATGTAGATGCAATATAAAGAACTTCAGGAAAAAAGTTCTATGTTAGTGCAAACATATATTTGCGGGACGCATGTATAGATATATTGCTCTGGTGTTTTTTTATTAAAAGGTCTGTTCAATAAAATAAAAAGTGTATATCAACAGCACATACACAATCATCGAAATAAATGAAAACAGTTTTTACAAATACGTAAAAATAAATACAAATAGAAAAAATGACAAATAGAAAATAGTTAATACAAATAGTTCACTTGTGCAGCCTCAATACATTTAGATACTATAACCTATCTTGCCTTGTACATTATAAAACTTAACAAAGACGAAATGGGGGGAGGGGAGTCTGTAAAGGTTCAAACTTGTGCGTATTTTCGTCAGTGAAGTCCGCAGTCTATGCATGATACCACTAGACCACGAGTGCTGATATAAGTTATTATCTAAATAGCACTCTTATAGCGTATATCTGTCAACATATGTCAAGAAACTGTATTTTTGTCTTTTTATGTTATATAATAAAATATATCAATACTATAGTACAATGCCTTAATAAAATAAACATCCATATACGCATTACACTTGTTACTTTTAACGTACAAGGATTTTTCCTTTTCATCTTGCACATGCTTACTTTGGGTTTTAGTAATTATAATGATATTGCTCTATCAATTAATTTTTCTTTGTTTGATTATAAATGGTCCAAATATACATCAATATTGAACTTACTAATGTAAATACATGTAAAGTGTGATAAGCTACGACTGTAAAACTATTTTTTGGACTGTAAAACAAGAAACAAAATCATCAACTTTATATGAAAAATGAAATACTAGTATAAAATACTTCTAATATCAAAACAATATTTTGGTAAAGAAAAACATTACAATAAAAAAGTACCTTCTGGGTACTAGGTTTGAACTTGGCACTGTCAATATCACAGTTATTGATATTGGTGCCAACGACAAGACGATCACGACAATGAACTGCTTACATGTTAAACCTCAAAATTGACATAATTTTATATTATACATATGTCGCAAGAGCAATTCTGATTAGGCTTCAGAATGTGTACCACAAATAATAATACTTGATTGACTGATTGACGATGGATGCCAAATGTAACAACGTTAAAATAAACTAAACATAATGAAAGGGAAACAGTAAATACATAATTTATGTATAATTGTTCAATCAGGACCAACAATTTTATCTATTTCATCAGCATCTTCAGCCTTGAGAAGTGGTATAAACATGGCATTTACTCCTCAATTTAAATATTTTAGATCGTTTCATATGTGTAGTGAGCACATATATATGGCAGTTTTTAACAGCTATGCCTGGCCAACTCGGTTGCTGAATACTATATATGTGAAAATTAAAGTTTTATAAATTTTGGTAATTAAATCTTTTTAACTTTCCAAAAAAAGATAAACAAGTTATGTATATCAATAATAAATACTAAACTCTATTTAACATAAATAATTTGTACTGATTAAACATTCAATGAAATAGTTAAATACAAATGTAAAATCTGGTATTGATACGGGGAGATAACAACCCGTTTAAGTTAAATTGAACTTATATTAACTTAGATAAAATTGTGAACCGCGTGGATCTAATCATTTCCAGTTATTATTGAATAAAGAAGACAAAATACGAAATTATTTTCATGAAATATCGTTGATTCATTGTGAAATCATGAAACAGAAAGTCCTTTTACAAGAAATGGGTTAATAGTTATCAAAGGTATCAGGATTATAATTTAGTACGCCAGACGCGCGTTTCGTCTACATAAGACTCATCAGTGACGCTCATATCAATATATATATATCAAAGTTAAGCTAGAGAATTGATAAGAAGTAGTGAATTCGTACACGATTAAGTCGCTCGTTGATTATCGTTTACGAATCCCCTTCTTCTTATCAATTCTCTAAGTTGCGAGTTGATTATCGTTTACGAATTCACTACTTCTTATCAATTCTCTACTACTTATTTTTCAAGAATCCACTAACCACCGTGTTAACTTAAGATAACTTAAATCATAGCTTTAAACTTTTAACTTACGATATATTATCCCCTCAAAAACAAGTGACTAATGAAAGGTTTGAACTCGCGCGTATTTTCGTCGTAAAAGTCTGTAGTCTATGCATGATACCACTACACCACGAGTGCTGATATAAATTATTATTTAAATCTCACTCTTATCTGCACATAGTGTATATCTGTCAATGCATGTCAATAAACTGTATTTCTGTCTTTTTGTTATCAAATAAAATATATAAACCCAGGTGAACATAAAATGAAAGAATTGTAAACATCACTTATTAGTACAATTCATTAATAAAATAAACATCCAGGTACATATTACACTTATCACGTTTAACGTAAAAGGTCTTTCCTTTTTCATCATACCAAATGCTTACTTTTGGTTTTAGTATCAAAATGAAATCATACCATACATTTTTCCATATGATCACTTTATTTATTTATTTTTTTATTATAAATGGTCCAAATAAACATCAATATTTAACTGACTCTAATGTGAATAGAGTGCGATAAGTCACGACTGTAAAACCCCTTCTTTCACGGCAAAACAAGAAACAAAATCGTCAACTTTATAGTAAAAATTAAATATAGATACCTCTAAGATTAAAAACAATATTTTGGTAGAGAAAAACATTACAAAAATATTATTCCGGTTATTAGGCTTGAACTTGGCACTGTTAATATCACAGTTATGTCTTAGGGTGCCAACGACTAGACATAGCTATGGACAGCTTACATGATACTTTGCAAAATTGACATAATTATATCATGTATATATTGTACATTTGTTTCAAAAGCAATTATGCTTGGTTTTCAGAAAAAGTACAACAAATAATAAAAGTTCATGAACAGATTGTCGATGGATGACAAATGTAAGAACGTAACAATAATCAAAACATAATGAAAGGGAACCAGTTTACATAAAATTTATTGATAATTTTTCAATCAAGAATAATCATTGTATCTATCTTATCGCATATTAATCTGTTGTAATAAAAAAAATCATAATATCTAATAAGATTTGTAGATTTAGATAACAAAGTCCTTATATTTGTATAAAGTAACATTCGTTTATGGTGGAAAACTGTTTTAACGTTGAATAAGCTTCAATCAAAAATTGCTTGCTAGACCCTCTCTGTGATTAATATTAGATAAGTCTGATTTATTTCCCAATCAATCTATCATGAAGGGGAGTTAAATAATTCGACTTTCATTCATAGTATTTTTCCAAAAATGATGAACGGTTCTTTATATTGGTATGTGATCATTTTAAACGTTTCAAACTTATGAAATTATATTCGTACACCAATGTTTTTGATACACCAATATCAAAAACTGAAATATATTGAAATGTTACATTTTGTTATTATTCTAAATTATATCAGAAATCTATACCTAATTATAAAATAATGAACCTGTTGAAGGGAGACAATACACGCATAACTTTTTTTCGAATCGGCACATAATACAAAGGAATGTCACTCTTGCATACAAATGACACATCAATATAATTAATTAACTGTGCATTCGTGTTTCACCTTCAATGAAAATTCTAAATTATAATAACCAAAAGTTGTTAATCTATAGGATAGTGAAGACTAATGAAAACTAACCCACTGTAAAACATATTTCTTTGATTTTTTTAAAACTTTCTCAGAAAAATGCTCGAGCCACTTGACTTTCATAGCTAATAATTAACGTTTTTTTTCACAATATTTTAATAAAGAAGTTAAAGATTATTTGCTTCTCAAAGTGTAAGACGCAATAAAAATCGTATGCTTGCATCATCTTACCCAAATACAGATTGAAATAAGTCCTGAACAGTAATTTGACATTTGTTTGTTTATTTTTATTAATACCGGTTTTAAACAAATCACAAGTACTTCTTAAGATCCGACTAAATACCTCTATCACGATATCGTCATGTAAATATGCAATATCTTATCATCAACTGGTATGTATATTGATGTGGTGTTACTGTGACATTTCCACTTCAATTAGATTCAAAACGCGTATAGTCATTTTGAATGTGTTATAAACTCAGTCAAATTTTTTTTATCTTTATTATGAACTCAGTCAAATGGCAGATTTTAAATTTTAAATACTAATATATGTAAATATTAAGACACATTCTCTGTAAGCATCAAAGGATAAGGAATATTGATGGCCACTCAAATTTTCAGATTTAAGTAATTTTTGTTTTATATGGTGGTCTTAACCATGTTAACCTAAATATAAAAAAAAATTTAAATTTGAACAAATTCTATGTTATTGCCATGGTTACGCATAGTCATAAATTTTGCCCTTTGAACTTGCTTAGAAATGGTAAAAAAAGCAAAAAACTGGTATTTTTGTAATGAAATTATCATATTTTATTGATCTGAAATATTAATATACTGTTTACACATGAAAAGAATAAGATAAGGTCTACTCAAATATGCAAAAACAACAAGAAATATAAAAAGCTAAAAATTGGAAATTATTCAGTGAATTTTGCGTATTTTCAAAAAGTATAAAGAACCTCCACATTTTCAAATTAAAAAAAAATATTTTCGCGATTTTTCCAGCCAAATTGTTAATAACCCAGTAAAAATTAAGTTATTCAACAATTATGTGTAAAAAAATGTAGAATGAGTGAATTTACTGAATTTTGTTTACAAAAATTTAAAAATTTTGAATTTTTCATGAAATGTGAGAAAATTAAGTCAAAATTTAATCTCTCATACCCCATAGATTGTCCTTAATTACAGTAAGCATTGACATGCATACTATTATAACTAGTGAAACATATGCAGTTTAAAACATTATTGAATTAGAATGAATGAAAGCAATTTATAAGAAAAATAGTTCAAGGTCATTGTCTTTAGTTCAAGGTCATTTAGCATAAAACTTCATGAATTGATTTTTTTTATATTGTAGGATACAAAATTTATTAGCTAAAATTTGTCTAAGACTTATTTTTGTGAAAAAATGAAATATTTAATTAGCAATATTTAAAAAATAACAGTTTAACATAGAAAACAAATCAAAATTATATCTGCTTTTCTGAGGAAAACTAGTTTTACCACTAACGTACACAATACAAACTTTTGTGTATGCTTTTCCTTTAAAACCACATTTTGTAAAGAAAAAAACAATCTTCAATCTAAAAAATCATTAAATGAATAACTTTTTCTTTCTATTAACATTTGCTTGTTTATTCCACAATGTTCCAATGCCTTGATTAGTTTTAGATAACTGAAAGTCCCCTCCCTTTTTATTGCAAATACTTTATGGACCAATCAAAACGTATGGTTTATATGAAATGTTGTCAAATTTCAGTTTATACAGATAGAAGGGACATATAAATGCAATTAAGAATAGCAAAATATACTGACATAGTGAGGACATCTCCTCTTATGTTTCAATAATATTCAATATATTAAAAAGAAATCAATAACAATAAAGCCACCCACCCCTCTCTATTCCAGAAAAAAATAAATAGTTAAAAAAAAATTGATGTAGCCTTGTGGATTTCATTCTGTGTACATTCAGGTTTTATAAGAAAGATATCAAAATATATAAAAGGTAAGCGGACATATGACAGACGAAATTATAAAGTCGTGTCAAATGACAACATAGGAGACAATAAATGGTTTCAGATGTATATATACAAATTTACATATACTTTGGAAAATAGAAGCTGGTTCATATATTTGCACCCAATGTATGGGCAAATAATAAAACAGCAAGAGTAATTTTTACACATTGCAAAATTCAAAACAATTTTATGTTACTAAAGGGTATCTTTTAACTTTGAAACTTTCTTAAAAGCCTATTTAAAGAATATTCAACTCTTGATGTACCAAATACTAAGTGAATTTTTCTTTTCTTTGAAATATTTGATTTTTTTTCAGCAAAGATTTGAAATATGATTTTCTTTATCTTTTAACCTCAAACATTCAAAATCAAATGGTAATATCTTTAAAAAGTTAGTCATGAAGGTATTTTTTATACGCATATTAAGATTTCAAATCATAAAGAAAAGTTGTGTCAAAATTATGTAGGAAATAAATCTACAAAATTGATATCTGTATTATATGCCCTTTATTGGTTGCAGACAGCTTAGACAAGACTGAAGTATTTAAATTTGTAAGATTTTGTTGAAACTGAGCTGCTGCTAGTTGATCTTGATCTGAACTGCTTTTTAAGTTCCTTCATGTCCCAGAAAAGTAGCTATTTATTTGTTACGAAGGAAGGAATTCACTAATTTCAAACATTCTGTCTTCATTTGCTAGTTTTTTATGTCTCATTTCATTAGCGACTTCAGTAGGATCAGCTTTGTTTCCTGTTACGGTTCCCTGTTTGAACTTCTCATCTAGAAATTTCTTTTGCTTATCGTTGAAGCAAATGGTTTTTCGTTGTTTCCGCAAAGCACATCCTTGATCTAAGTCTCTTTCACCAGAGCTTTGAACTGTGTCAGAAAAATTAACAACAAGTCGGGTCTCACTGGTTTTCAATTTTTTAAAACATAAAGTGTTTTGGTTAAATCTATCTTGCATTGCTTTTCTGGAACCAAAGTGCAGTTATTCACATGAAGATGCAATTCTTGATCTTTGTATCTTGAAAAACTGTTCATACATCCATCTGTAGGACATGTGAATAAACTCTCCTCATTATTTTCCTCATTTTTTATCTTTTTTACACATCCAAAGGATAATAAATCTTCAGTGCAACTTTCCTCCTCAACTAACAATGGACATACAGCATACTGACTGGTCTTTACTATTGTAGTCCATGAAATAAGCAGACATAAAATCATATAGTTTAAATTTTTATTAAAACATATCACAATCACATATTTGTTTGCATAATAGTTTTAACATACATGTATTCTACCTGCGAAATATAGTTCTTTTATTCTTGTGTTCTGGTCTTGAAAACTAGTTATGCATAGTATAAATGATGTGCTACAGATACTTGATTCAGTCATCAGGGAAGTAAAGTACAAATGAAACCGGCTGTATAAAAAATATACAAGTGGTGCTCCCATACAAAATAATACACTTTCTGTCATTAGATCTATGGTAAATTAAGAAAAACAAAATTCTGATAAAAGCTTGAAACAGCAAAAGGTTACGACAGACACAATATGTGCACCGCCAACTAACATGCCAAATAATTCCACAACATGTCATTAGGCATTTGTAGTACATGTAGTAACACCCCTTCTCAATGTAAAAGCCAATCTTAAAATTGGTTTGTTGAGTGGAATCATCAAACAATTTTATACAAAATGTAAGGCAGACAAACAAAATAAATTGCTTCGCCTTTGCGGTATAGAAACCTGTGGTATAATTTCAATTAGATCCATACACCATTCCATGAGTTATTGTCTGTAAACTAGAAGAATACTTTGTGTGCCTTTTTTTTACCCCCAATTCCTACACTGTTTGGACCATAATCCTCCAAATTAATCCTAACATTTTTTTGGTGTCATAAATCTTGTGTTTAAATTTCATAGGCTTCTATTTACGTATACTAAAGTTATTGTGCAAAAACCAACGAATACAACAACTGCGTGATACCAATATACAACAGCAAATTTGTTTGCAGTCATATAAAAAGGACAGAAATAGGTAAAAATAAATATATACCCCATACATTTTACTGCTGTTAAAGCAAAGTTGATAAATGTTAAAAAGACCATTTTAATTAACTTTTCTCATAATTTGCATACCTGGCCCTATACCATATGCTTTCCAAAACTCTAAGTCCTCCATTTTCAAACACAAAGTTGTTGTATGATGTTATGCCAGGTATAGAAGCTTAAATCTTCGTAGCAGTGTCTCTGGTTTGGATCTTCACAACTTTAATTTGGCATTTAACATTTTTTTAGTTCTTTCAATGGCCTGAAATAAAAAAAGACAAATTATCTAATATTTGTATTTTTCAATAATAAAAATTTTTTTCAATCAATAGAAAAGTCAGTGCTTTCTACAAGGGCAGCCATCTTTCTAATGTTCTGGTTTGGTGAATTTAAATAAGATATCAAACAGTAAAGCTTTGTAAGACTTTTTAATTGAGTATCAGACTAAAATTCTTCCTTTTATCTAGAGTAATGTCTCAGATTAAATTATCTATTGTATTACTGATAAATCATTAACATGATTAAGTATGGGTTTTTATAACCAAAAATTATATGAACTTTAACACCACTCTTTCATAGATACAAATATCAGATTTGAAGTATAACTGGACTTATAATATTGTAAAATGGGATACAAAGCCGATATTTGTAAAGTTATTATTATAATGGGGTATCATCTTTTCTATTTAACATCAATGTGGTTTATAAAGCCTGTAAATTTAAAAAGCTCTCAGGTATTGAGTCGATATTTGTATCATATGCAATTATACAACATATTCCTATTTCATCACCAAAAGTTAAATTCTGCCATCTGCCATATATAGTTTAAAAATTGTAGAAATTACAACATGATTGTCTAGAAATTAAAAGAATTAATTCCTGAATACTTACTGCTTTTATCTGCTTAGCATTCACAACATTATTCCCTTGTTTAACATATCTCTTACTTCCACTTTGGAATGTAGCAGCTGCTCTATCACAGGCTCCTTTTCCGTCTTGGGCTTCACAGAAGTTATATGATGCAATGTGTCCCTTTGAAGGCTTGTTGTTATTGATGTTGATTAAAGTGTCAGCACATATATAACATGCAGAATTATCTGACCACAGGTGTATAGATTTGACGTCTGGATTGTTTTTTAAAACATTGTTAAGAACATCACAAATTGTTGCTGATATTGTTTTTGAGTCCTGTGAAATCTATGAATCGAATATGTGAACAAAGGTCAGAGATTGCAACTCTTCTGTATTTCTTCGGAAGCAAACAGAAATGTGCCATGATATGCCTATTTTACCAAACCAATCAAGTTGATCTTCTCTATATTTGCGGGATAGATACTTCATGGCCCAATCAAATACAACACAAATTGCATCTTCTTTCATTGAATTGAAAAGAAATGATTTCGCAGCTTCTTGGTTTCGTGCTTTTAAGATATGACTCTTCCAAAGGAAAATGCTTTCCACTGCTTGCTGAGCTCTTTATACAATATCATCTCTTGTCTGTTGATCTGTTAAATTAGCTATTTCTACCTCTTTCAAAATTCCATGTAATAATTCCTTCAGCTGCTCACAAGATTCACAAACCTTATTGTGATCTTGGTTGCATTTATCCTTGAAGTGTTCCTCTTTAGTACTTGATAAAGCAACTTTTTTACAATGGTCAGCTACATCATTCTCTCCTGACACTTGAACCTATAAAATAAACCGTAAATTGAACTTAAAAGTAAGGTGTTGTAAGTTTAGTTATATAAGGAGAATTATTTTGCAGCACTAAGATATATTTATCATTTCACAAAATTTTGATGGTAATCAACTCCTCACAAATAAATCAGGAATTTGTACTGTCATTTTTATTATGTCTGGTCTGTTTCAAAAATAATAGTCAACAATATCTAGTACAAGTAAAGATTGTTAGGCGTAAATGTCTGCCTGACAGGCATAATTTAACCTTGACCTCATTTTCATTGTTCAATGATAAGTTTTTGTGTTTGGTCTGTTTTCAATTACCACAATCAAAATGTCAACTATGTTGGTGTGTGTAATAGGTGTAAGGTGTTCAATGTCTGTTTGACATGACTTATCTGACCTTGACCTCATTGTCATGACTCTTTAAAAAATGTCAAGTTTATGTGATATTTGTAGTAAAATCTTTATCTTTAAGACTTTTAACATAAAATCAATGGCCAGTAAAGCAAGGGAGACATTCAAATATTTACATTCTTAAAATTGAGAATTGAAATGGTGAATGTGCCAAAGAGACAACAACCCGACCATAGAAAAAAACAACAGCAGAAGGTCACCAACAGGTCTTCAATGTAGCGAGAGATTCCCGCACCCAGAAGCGTCCTTCAACTGGCCCCTATACAAATATATACTAGTTCAGTGATAATGAACGCCATACTAATTTCCAAATTGTACACAAGAAACTAAAATTAAAATAATACAAGACTAACAAAGGCCAGAGGCTCCTGACTTGGGACAGGCGCAAAAATGCGGCGGGGTTAAACATGTTTGTGAGATCTCAACCCTCCCCCTATACCTCCAGCCAATGTAGAAAAGTAAACGCATAACAATACGCACATTAAAATTCAGTTCAACAGAAGTCCGAGTCTGATGTCAGAAGATGTAACCAAAGAAAATAAATATTCTTGTTTATATTACTCCTATATTCAATATGTTGCCTGACAATATGATCATTGCAATTGAACACCTCAAAGATGATTATTGACCATATTAGTCAAGAAATTTGGTTCAATTTCTGAGATAATATCTTGTGTTATTACATATTGAATAATGTACCTTGTAATCTGTTTTCATATATCGTTTTTCTTCTAACAACAGTCTGTTCAATTCAGTCCCATTTGATGTTTCTGGGTATCCTTCTGACAGAACAATATCTTGAAGATCCTGAATATAGAAGCCAAAAAAAATAATGAGTTTTTTTTCAATATATATATGTCAATACACATGTTTACATAAATTAGAACACCGTGAGATCAAATCAAATGGTAGGACATTTAAACTCATATGTTATACATACCAAGGTTTCTGAAATGTAAAATGTTAGTTCTAGTGACCTAATTGTCCAGTTATTTCAACCTTATGGCAACATTTTATAAATTATCACTGATTTTATCAAATGAGAGTATTTCCCATTGATAATCTGTTTATTGCTCTTTTGCCTATGACTTTGTTGATGTTTACATTAACAACACATGTATTCTTGGTTTATCAGGATTATATGTTAATACTAGTACATATGTAGACAAGTTTGATACAGTGTACCAAAATAATATTATAAAATACCTGAAATCCCCTGCTTCCTTCAGCAACAAAGTAGTCTAGTCCCTCCAGTGACTTTCTGACAGTAGCTGAACATTCCGAAAGTATCCTAAACATTGTGCTACTAACTGAAACATTAAAAAAAGTCATTTATCGAAGTACATTTATGAAATTTTTCACCAATTTTTTCTTTAAAGCTAGAAATTAGAGCTCTGAAAAATCTCATTATAGAATTTAATGAGTTTTCACATCCACCCATCTTCAAATACCTCTTTACTAAAAAGTTCCTTTAAAGCTTCAAGTATGATAGCTGCTTATTGATGAAAGGTATAAGGTCACCTGTAATATATCTCATCATTTCCTTTGGTCTTAATGGATATTTGTCTTATTGGCATCACATCTTCCTCCGTTCTTTTAATTTTATATGATGATTACAGTACAATTTGCTTAGTATTAATTATCTTCAAGTAATATTTATATGATTTAAATCAAAAGCAGTTTTTCAATTAGCTTTATATATGAACTACTATAGCTGACTATGCGGTATTGACTTTGCTCATTGTTGAAGGCCGTACGGTGACCTATGGTTGTTAATGTCTGTGTCATTTTGATCTTTTGTGGATAGTTGTCTCATTGGCAATCATACCACATCTTTTTTTATACTAACTTGATAAGGTTAAATAATTACCTAGTAAACTGATCTCATTCTCCTCACAATATGCCTGGTACAGTTGAATGATGGCCGCAGGTCCCATGCATCTTATTATATTAGGGGCATTCATAACTTCCCCTGATGATAACTTCAGATGTCTTTCTCCAATGGCAGATCCTTGATGATGTGACTGGAAGTAATAAAATCCAAGAAATTGGAAAGCTTTTCCTGATCCATTTTATTTCTAGTTTTACATGTTTCAATTGGTGGTATTGCACAACCGTATAATATGCTATGTTTCTGTGCAACATAGTATCTATATTCAGTCAATCCTGGTAAATAATTGATAAGCTGTCTAAAGCTGAGTGTTATTGCCAGAACAGATCAAACTTGTCTCCTTACTTGCCAGACAGAAGATTTTTCATACGATTCAACAAGAGCGGTTATCAATTAACTGTTACCATTATCATCCTCATCCTGGTGTTCATCATCTTCACATATATTGTTAAATATATCATCCTATTCCCCTGGGAAAAATGTGTCAATTATGGTGTAGAAGCATTCCTTAAACAAACCCTGGTATCTTCTCTTTGTCCTCTTACTGCTGTCCCTCCATCTCTGAATTGGCAAACTAATCGCTAATACCTTTCTGGAGTTCAAATAATTGTTCAAAAGATCGACATAATGTTCTCTATTATAGTCCTCTATTGTACTAGCTGTGTTCTGACTTGAGGAAATAGTATTCTGACTTGAGGAAATAGTATTCTGACTTGATTGGTCAGTTACCATATATGAACTTTGAAAATTATCATGAATAACAAAATAAATCCTGCGTTGTAAGAATGAATGGAAAAGAGTGAGTCTAAACTAAAGGTCAATTAATAGTGTTTTTTGTTTGTTTTATGAAACACTGTTAAATTAACATATTCTTGACTTTCATCTTTAATCATACTGAATTGTCTTGTCCTGAAATTGCATGAAAATTTGCCACTGGACATTCAGTAAACATCATACTCTAATGTACAATGCATGATCATATGAGCGTGTATACCATTTGTTCATTGCAAGTATATAACTTAATCTGTGATTGTTGCTATTAAGTTACACATATTATTCAATTAATTTATGTGTATATACAAATACAATTTAAGTACAGTGTAGGAAAAGATGAAAATTAAATAACAAGTTTTAGAAAGATGTTGTAAAGCAAGACTCATCTAGCTTTTCTCCTATTTCATAGCACAATTTATTTTTTTAATATTTTCCTACACTGTAAGATTATTGATTTTACTCTGCAATATAACATAGAGCTTACAAGACTAGTCTGTTTATGTGGTTCCTAAGTTTTTCGTATTTTATATAGATAAGACCGTTAGTTTTCCCCTTTGAATGATTTTACACTAGTATTTTTTAGGGCCCTTTGTTGCTTGCTTTTCAGTGTGAGCCTAGGTTCTGTGTTGAAGATTGTACCTTAATCTATAATGGTTTACTTTTATAATTGTGACTTGGATGGAGAGTTGTCTCATTGACACTCATATCACATCTTGTTACATCTATATAATTGTAGTATAGCTTTTAACGCAACAAAAGCAGGATACTTGAGAATCTGACCCATGTAGATGCATATATGAAACATCCCAATTACAAAATTATTGTGATTTCCTATAATAGACAATAATTCCCTAAACACAATTTTTACAAAATTATGAATATATATGTCCAAAATTTACATAAAATATACAACTTACTAAATCGTATGTCGTTGCCCTTAGGTTGTATGATTGTCTTGGTTACTGGTATCCTTTTCAAAATCATCCTAAAATTTAAGTTATATAAAAGGATGTACAAATGTAATATCGTTTAACAAGGTTAACAATTGTTGCAGTTACATAAATACATGTATATACCATGTATACAATATATACATTTATATTGATATATACAAATTTCATTTATATAAACACATAATAGATAATTTTACAGATCTAACATTGTTGGGTTGATGTTTAGACGAGTTGTAAACACATAATCGATATATATATCCTATATGTATTTAATTATTTGTTGGATAATATCAAAAAATTTTGTCCAACTGCCAAAAAAAGGAAAAAAGTAACCTCAAATGATTTTTGTACTGCAATTTAACTTTACTGGCATACATTGAGATTGTTCTTCAACTGTTGTATTTAATTCTTGGTATAAAAGCAATGAGGACCTCTAAATCGACTTTAATTTAAAAATATAAAATAGGTGTAGTATGCACTTTTAATCCTATGTTAAACTGATTTAAAATTATCAATTATAGTATATACTCAATACATGCTGCTATGAAATTTTCTTAATGCTTCCATAAACCCCAGAATTTCATGGTGTTTTTTTTAATTATAGGCAGGGTTGGTTTTGTTTTTTAGTTACCTTATCTGCTGTAATGATATGAAATTTCGTTGGCTCTTCTATGTTGTCTAAAAGTTTTCTTCTACAGTTAATGCAAATACCTATTAAAGATAAGAATACTTTAAAATTATGATTTAATACGATTATAATATCAGTTTATAATACAAGATATTTTATTGACATCTCAATGATGACATTAGGATCTTTAGTATTATTTCTCCTTAGGACACGTGTTTCTCAACATAGTTAAGCCTGAAAGTGTACTACATTGTATGTATGATGAATTGATTGCATCCAGTGACAAACATTACATGCATATTCTTATTAGGTTCATTTTGATCATACATGCATTGCAGAGTGTAAGATATAATGTTATTTTGCTATAACGTGGTTCGTGTCACCTTTTTTGTCTTCATTTGAAATTAAAAAAAAAACATCAATCTTTAAATGAATTTCCTGTAAAATAAAAATTAGGACCTTTTTGTTTGGTTCGTTTTACATTCATTGAATTTTATTGTTGTGATCAATAAATAAACTCATCATAGATACCAGGACTAAATTTAGTATATAAGATGTTAGGAATTTAATTGTGGTTACACACTTTATTTTTAAATACGAATATTACCTCTCGTATGCATGAATTAGTTGTACACAATGAGACGTAACACTTTATAAATTTTGTGCGTAAAATTGCTACTCATTAATTGTTTTGTTACAAATTAGGCCATTAGTTTTCTCATTTAAATTGTTTTATTTTATTCATGTAAGTGTCTTCTTTAACCAACTATATGGTATGGATAATTTTCTCATCGCTGAAAGCTGTACAGTGGCCTATAATGTTCGTAAATTCATTATTGAACATGTGTGAATGGGTCTAATTGGGGTCTAAGCGTAACACGGGAATGTCCATTTTTTGTAAACATGATACGTGAAAGTCAAATTATTGTGCCAGAAATGAAGTCTAGTGGAACATGGGAAATTACAAATAAAATGAGAATTGCTTACATACATAGTTTAAGCGCGATACGAGAATCTGACAAAACAGTAATCAGGACCTGGGATCAGAACCCCCCAATGAGACTTCCTTGTGATAGTCCTTTTATTGGCAATCAAACAATGTCCCCTCTTGTGGGAAAACTTTGTTTGCTTATTTAGGGAATCACTGAAGCATGAATTGAGCCCCCTTCCTTTCTAGGTCAGTCAATGGGTCCCGCTTTATCAAAAGTTCTGGATCGGCCACTGATATGCCATTCAACGGGTGTACGTTATACACTGTATTAATACTAATAGTGCTATCAACGTTTAACATATACCGTTTTATTACCAGTCGACTGGCATATATTTTCGCCCCAACACATCTATTATACGTGCCCCTGGACCCCAACCTTATGATTTGGAAGTTAAAAAACGATGATTTGCCTTTGAAAACTCTGATAGAATACTTACTAATATTGACTTGAATAATGATTCCCCAATGTTCTCTAATCTTCTGAACTCCGACAATATATATTGATTTGGTCTTCCTCCCTCTCTCATGTACATTTTGGCTTTTTGGATGAGAACTGAGGGATATTGGCACTTCACACAATTTACGTCTTTTTCTATTTTGATTATTTCTCGAATAAAATGAAAAATATGCACTGCACACACATAAATGTTCAAATGTATCTGGCAGTATTCCAGCCTCCGTTAACATTTCATATGTATCAGTTTCTGTGAATGTGGATAAAGGTTTTAAATTTTCTGAACAAGTAACTAATTTTCAAATTGTTCACAAAAGCAGGAATGTAGGGCCATATCGGATTACCATGTTTTGAAAGTTCTGTCTGCATATTTATGCTGAAATTTGACTCTTTTCTGACATTTTGTCTGAAGAGCTCCAAAATAGGGCTGGCTAAAACCGGAAAGATAGCTAACGAAAATGTGGACTATTTTTGCACAGTTTCTCCATCTGTAACTGAATTTTAAGTATTGTTCTTGAACAAATACATTTTTTGAAGTCATATTATTTATATCAAATAGAAGTCAAAGATTTGAAGTCAGTCATTAAAAAGAAGAAATTTTGAATAAAATGACAATATCTGTCTTTTTCAAAAGGGGTTTAAATTTCACTATCAAATTTACTCATTCGAATTTTTTTTCCTAAAGTTAGCTAACATGCTAAGGTTTAAGTAGACCATACTCACAAGACTGTGTAAAATTGCGTTATATCATTTTACTCCCTCAAAAAACCCTTAATTTTAGAAATTTAACATTTCTCCAAATACAATGGTTCCCCCCTACTATGACGACTGATTCCAATATTTGAATAACAGTTAATTTGATACTATAATATATCATTTTAAAGATAAATGATTGAACAATTAAAAAATGAAAAAATACAAGTGTTTTTAAATATCATACACAGTGTTTCTTTTCAGACATGATCTAAAAGTACGTAAAATTGCAATTTTTTAACAATAACCCAGTTGAATTATACCAAATGTTTATGTGGTTGCTATGGTAACCAAGGAAACATTTATACAAGACTAGACTTAATTTTCAAAGTTTCATACAACAGTCAACTAATTTATAAAGAATGAATAAAATCTGCAGATAGCCGTGGCCAATCCATGTTGATGCTTACAGGGAATGTCTCTAAAAGGTTTCTAAATGTTGGTAATCTTTTTTTTTTTTAACTTTCAAAAACAGATTCAAAAAATTCCATATATTAGTTATATTTCTTTTTGAATGAATTATCAATACTAAATCTAATCAATATAAAAAAATTGTAATGATTAAACATAGAATGAAATAATTATTTACAAATATAACATCTGGTAATACATTTAAGTTAAATTGATCTAATGTGAACCGTGTGGATCTAAGTATTTCCAGCTATAAGGGAATAAAAAAGACAAAATACGAAATTATTTTCATGATTCCGTTGATTCATTGTCAGATCATCAAACAGAAAGTCGTTTTACTAGAAATGGGTTAAGCTAGAGAATTGATAAGAAGTAGTGGATTCAGAAAAGATCATCAACTCGCGACTAAAGTCGCTCGTTCACTTTCGTTTACGAATCCACTACTTCTTATCAATTCTCTTCTACAGATATAATTATTATCTATTAGTTCTGTGTCAAACATCATCATGACAGGCTTACAATTTACTATAATCAATTCAATCTATTTAGAGTTAATCACTGGCACTTGAGTCAAATAGTTTGACGGTCAAATAAAGTGAAATGGAAGTGAAATAATCAGTTATCTCTTTGCATTATTGAGTAAAATTTACATTATTTGTTGTGGCATACGTAACTTTTACATTGACAAATGAACATTCATATCTAATGAAAAAAATACAAATAACAACAATGATTTATGTACATGTATATAAATTGCACTTTAATAACAATGAATATAAAATGCATATTCTATTTACAATTGTATTTAAAATCAACATTAATAATGGTAATATACAATTATAACAGGAAGGAATTCATATCAATTCAATGGATTTTTAATTTTACAGGAAACAATAATATTTGCTGGAGTTAATTAATATTTCCCCATTATTGTTAACAAAACCACAAATGGGTTTTTTGAATAGTTTTATATTTTTTTCAAGTAAGTTAAAATCCAATTTTTGGTTAAAATGATTTCACAATAATATAAATCTATAAATGTATTTTGTAAATGTTGTATTATTGTTTGGTAGTAAGTGTTTAATATAATGCAACATGATTTCATTTTGTTTTAGGTGTTCTTCAATATGAAAGTTCCATGTGTCTAACATGGCGAGTGTACAACAACATTTTAAAGTTTCGGTGTCAAACCACCAGGATTGATGCAAAAATTTCTTTTTTCAACCAATACAATGAAGAGCAGGGATATTGCCTTCTTCCGTACAAATATGCATTTTGTACAAATTACAACCCTAACAGACTGATTTATCAAAACATAACGTCTTTGGAGACCTTTCTTGAGATAAGAGGTCCTGTGGATCAACATTTGAATGGAAAATGGTCTTGCCATTATGGTAGAAATTTAGAAGTTAGATACGTTGATGTAAATATTATCAAAGAAAAAGGTAACTTAATTTGTATTCAATGATACTGTTGTATTTATAATGGACACCAAAACATATACAACCAAAATAACTAGGATATTTTTCCAGCGATATATCGCAGTCTAAAGCATATTAAAAGATGATGAATACTCTATGTGTAATGTTTACTTCCCCTTATTTATATAGATGTTTGGAGAAACTGCGAATCCTACATACGGACAAAAGACACTTTGTTAATTATGTTCGAAATATATATCCGATGATTTTAAATATGTTTTTATTTATTGTTTACAAATTGTTTACCTTGGTTTTTTTCATTTTTCATTGAAATATAGCTATTGAAAATTACCGCAAAGGCATTCGTATCAGAGGAGCTGCATTGACAAAAACAGGCGGACAAATGTGGTTAACATGCTTTTCAAATATAGCGTTAGCAGTCAAACTAGTAACATTTTATGTAAATGGTGATATTTATAACACTATCAACAAAGATATAAATGGTTGCCGTTCATCAGTTGATAATGGTATATGTGACCCTGATCAGTGTCATTGTTCAGAAGATGGCACGTCATACTTCATGAAACATACTGGACTTGATTATGCTGGTAACGTTTCGATACAATGCAAAATGGAGTTTGAATTTAGTTTAGAAATGACTGATTGTATTATTGTCAACGTCATTGGTAAGAAAATATGTTTATTTATACTATAATTTTACAGATACTTATAGAATTAAGAAATAAGCAGACTTAGTATGTATCGAATGGAGTATTCGCCATAATTATACAATTCTTTATTTGTGAAATGAAATGTCTTAATTTGTAACATGCAATTTCTTAATAAGTAAAATGATTTTTTTTTATTTGTAACATGTATTTTTTCCATCCGTTACATGAATTTCTACATTTCTTGATTTGTGAAATGTAACTTTTGGATAAATAAATACAATGCTTTAATGTGTTAATGTATTTTTTTCATTCGTTACATGCATTTCTATATTTCTAAATTTGTGAAATGTCATTTATTTGCTTGAGTCATGTTTTGATAGATCGCCTCAGTGTAATTGTTACTGCTATCAGCCAATGAGAAGTTCCATGTGTTTTTGTAAAGGACGCAACATGTTACAAACCCAGTTTTACAAGATTTGTAGTTTTACAAGTCTAGAATAAAATGGTTTCACAAAATTCCACACGAGGTCGCTGTGGTGCCATGTAAACTCATACCTTCTCTAACTCTTACCCAATATTTACCAACTCGTATTTCTACCAAGTAGTACCCAATACAAAAAAGGGTCCAGTGTGGTGATATCCTAAATAGCAAAATTCAGTGACAGTGAGTGTCTTCTTGTTTACCGAACCTAAGTTCTCTTCCAACCGCTTGCAAATAGAGGTAGAATGCAAATCATTTTTTCCTAAAAGAAATCGACCAGTATTAAATAGAACTATAAGTCATAAATAAAAATTGAACATTGATAGCTTAAAGATTAGTTTCTTATATGTTTGTGGGCTAAACAATAAAAATCGATTTCTCCGGATTTCATTGATAACTTGCTTATGGAGCGGTGTTAACTGACATAGATACTTTAGACCTAATAGACAATTGTATTAGTTTTATTATGTTTAATCCTTGTGCTGATTTTGACGCTCCAAAAAGATACATGCTGTCATTTTCCCTATCGAAGGTCGGGGTTTTTCTCCCGGCACTCCGGCCTCCTCCACAAACAATAACTGACTGCCACGAAATGGCCCAAAAGTTGTGATCAAAAGTGACGTTTAAACACAACCAATCAATCAATCAATCAATCAAAAAGATACTAAAAGCTTTATTTCTATATGTATTCATCTGATTTTTGTAAGTCGTTCTTTTACATCACTGTCCAAGCAGGTTAGGGGAGGGTTGGGATCCAGATATAATGTTTAACCCAGCCACATTATGTATGTATTTGCCTGTCCCAAGCCAGATGTCGTGATTCAGAGGTTGTCGTATGTTGATGCGTTTCATATTTGTTTTTCGTTAAAATTTTTTAGATAGGCCGTTAATTTCTCGTATAAATTGTTTTCCATTTTTCAGATGACGCCTTTTATAGCCGACTGTGCGGTATGGACTTTGCTTATTGGCCATACGGTGACCTATAGCTGTTAATTTCTGTGTCATTTTCTTTTGGAGAACTGTCTTATTAGTAATCATACCACATCTTCTTTTTCTATATGTCATATATAAACTATAAACAATCTTCTTGAACAGATATCTAACGCAAAGATTAGTGAAATAAACTTTATAGGATATGATTACCGAATTTTGCGTCGAACATGTGTTTAAGACTATTTTCTAGTTATTTTATAAAGGAATGCTTATCTAATCTTTTGAAGCAACAGGCAAACACATCAGTTACACATATTCCAAAAGATTTACACAGATACTAAAACAAATACAAACCATGATTAAAATTGACAGAGCATACATGTTGCCCTTATTTCCCCCCAATCTTTTTTTCTTTTTAAGTTTTAACAAAGTTGATCAATCCTGAATGGATTATAGTGTCCAAAGTACATTATTGATTCATTCACCAGTTTCGGTTTATTCATTAGAGCAACCCGATTCCTACCTATTTTTTGTATGTTAGAGCCTATTATTCACGAATCAGGCACAAATTCAGCCATTCTTAAACGGTGGTACCAACACTTTCAAGTCAAATATAAATGAGTGTTCCAACCATATTTCCCCGTACAAAAGCATAAGCAGTCAACCAACAACGGGGAATCAACCCCCATAATATCCCATACCGTCCCCCGCTTCTGACTAATGATCACTGATTAGAATATTGTGTGATTATGTATGTTCAATAATTTTATGTATATGAAATAAATCATTGTTCAAACAATTTCATATACTAACTTTCATCTAGGGACAAATGATTACATAGATATTTCTGGTATGAAAACCAAATATTTATTTCTGAAATCTTTAATGCGTAAAATGAGTATGTTGAGTACAAATTGGCGAAGGTGAAAGTTGACATGGCTCCACTAAGACCTCGAGTGCAATATTGTGAAACCGTTTTATTCTAGACTTGTAAAACTTCTTGATTTGTAACATGTTGATTTGTAACTTGTAGTTCTTTTTAAAAAACGGAACTTCACATTTGCTGACAGCGGTAACAATTACAATGACGCGATCTCGAAAAACGTGACTAAAACAAAGTAATTAAATTTAGAAATTCAAGTTAAAACACATGCTATAAATTAACAATTTGTATCTACAAATTAAGAAGTTGAACATCACAAATCAAGAAATGTAGAAAGGCTGAAATTCCCATCGATAAGTACAATGTATGAATGAAAATAACACAATTATCACACAAAGACAAAAAGTCGCATATTAAAAAACAAAGGCCTACAAAAAAAATATAGCATATATCGTATAGTAGTCTAAAAATTAAAACCGACATCATACAAGTAGTAGTAGCATTCAGCAGTTTTGAAAAAAATATTGAGGTTAGATCACAAGTATTGAAATGTTAACGTATTTATTATTATTCTTTAAATTAATAGTTATTTAACATGTTTAAGTTGATGAATTGTTTCAGAGTCTTTACTTTTTATAGTTGTTTTTCAGCATATTTTTGTCTATTTTTACCTTGTAGTGTATGTACGAATTTATGTTTATTTGTTTTAACATAAAAAAAAACACTTAGGGTAATTGTAGTATTTTATGATGCGCTTTAAAATGCCATGCAGTAATAATGATAAGAAGAAAACTAGAAACATAAACAGACAGAAACCAAACGCAAACAATGAATATATGTTTTTGGCACAACTCAATACAATGGAATAAAAGATTTGAGTGAAATCAATTGTAATTTTTTTATAAAAGAACAAAACTTGTGAAGCATTGAGAAATGATACACATATAAACATCAGCGTATGAAATGTTTAATAAACATTTTAAGTAGGGTTATAATTCAAGACTTCAACCTCATTTTGCTTATTTAGAAGACTTTGATACCTTTTGTTTTAATTTTAGATAAAGTCAACAGTAGTATACCGCTGTTCAGAAATCGATAGACAAACCCGGGTTACAAACTAAAACTAAGGGAAACAAATCAAATATAAGAGAACTACGACACAACAGAAACACAACATTAAAATTTTACACACACAGAAACGAACTATAATATAACAATGGCCATTTCAATGAGTAGGTACAGGGCATTTTAAAATATAAATGGTGGGTTGAACCTGGTTTTGCGGCATGCCAGACCTCCCGTAAAACTGAAGTACACATATGTGCAAGACACATAATTAAAATCTGATTTGAAAAAACCAGGTATTTTTTTATCAAAAAATGTTACCTAAGTAAACTTTCGTCATAGGCACTTGGGAAGGTGTATATTGGAGTAAACGTTTCTGTTGAGGATTGAGACGAATTAAATTCAAAATTAATTGATAGATATTACCAAAAATGTTTCTTTTGGACTTTTGCATCGAATAAGATGTATAACATGTATAACGATTATAAAGAAGATAACTATCAAACAACAGTTAATTGAATTTTGTTTTTCATAAATAAGGATTGTAATGTCAATTAATATAACTCTTTGAAATCGTGGTTTTTTTGTTGTTTTTTTTTATTTTGAGACGTATTAGCTTCGACATATGTTCTTTATTAAAGATCTAGACCAACCTGTAGTTGCACAAGACAAAGACCAGCCCTTGTTTGCTTCTGATTACGTCAACACAAAATGCTCTGCATTAGTTAAAGGAACAGTCTTTCAACTAGAATGGGATTGTTTTCATTTGAGACCTATTTCTACAATAAGAAATGAAACTCACATCACATCAATATTATCATTTCAAGTGACGTCCTCAATGAATAATAAAATATGTACATGCAAGTTAAGGTACAATAATTTACAAAGCTCAACGTCTTTGACACTAGAAGTCAGCAGTAAGTGAGATTATTAAGAACTTGACTATATTATATTACAAGACATTCAAATGGTTTAATGTTTGATATAATTTACAAAAAAAATCCCATAAAAGACCCCAAAATATCTTCTGAATAATAGAATACAGAAAAACAGATTTTTTTTAAGTTTTAATTTTGATTTTGCAAACAAGCTGATAATAAAAGAGATGAAAAAAAAATCATAAAGAAATAATAAACATTATAATACGTCTCAGTTAAATGTGTTAAGGTGTAAAGATAGAGTTGCAATAACATTATTGGTTTTTAATTGGAATACTTAAAAAGTTATCCATGGGAGTTTGAATCAACAGTGATTTTACCACGAGTTGGCCTTATATTCTAAAAATGTAACAACGATCAACAACTAGGGATAAAATATCAGCATAAAGAGCTAACCCATGACAAAATCATTATGAATTCAAGTTCATCTGTACGATTTATCTTCTAAGCGGTCAAAGATAGCAATTGATTCAACAAAACGAAATGCTACCCCGTCATTGACTACACTGTTAACATGGTGTTTATTGACGTAGACAGCAAAGAAAAACATTTTAGGACAGATTTATTTTGATTTAAGGATGCTCGCTTGTCATGTATTGGAATTTTTGTCAGATTTTCAGAATCCTCTGGTTTTATCCATTTGAATGCCTTAAAATGTTTTGCCCATTGACCCCAATTTTTCTTTTTATAAATCTTTTGCATGTATTATTATGAGCCATTTGTAAACGTCTTATAAAGTCTTAATTATTTTTTATTAGTTTTTGAGAAATTTTACCTGTTAATGATGAAGCTGTGAAAAATCAAGAGATATCATTTTGCCGCCAAAATTCCAATGGCTTACATCTCGAAAACAAGCATATTGAACTCTATATATTTATTGCTTTTTTGATTCCTTAATTAATTGTCTATCAATATATACTAGTTTTATGAAAAGCTATTTTTTAAACTGAGTAGCGAACTTCCTTAATACAGATTCTTAACATCGTTTGTCTATGTTTTCATGTTTTGACAGCATTCAGTTTCTCATTTATTTATTATTCCATTAATTCTTTAAATAATAACGTCATCGTTCAAAGACGTCATTTGCACCTTGTGACGCCAGGTGAACCATTAAAAACAACATACGACATGGAAGTAGGATTGGTACCGGTCAAATCAATAATGCCGTTGCCTATCAGCTGACATATGAAAAAATTCGAATTATACCACGGGTGAGAACACAAAGCATTTGAAGAACGATTTATTAGACTTATATGAAATATGCATATACATTATATACCGCCGAATAATACCTTGTTCAAAGAACGTTATATATTTACTTTGTTTCACTGCATCTTTTTGTAGAAGCACCAGTCCTTTCATTGAATAACATGTTTGTTTGCAATCAATCAACAACCATTACCATTGTTTGTAATGCAAGTAGTGAAATACCATTTAACCACTTTGGATTATGGATACATTTGTACAAAAGTAATTTCATCAGATTTTTAAATGGAACACAAACGTCAAGTACATCAACAATCGAATTGAACAAATGCAACTTCGAAGATGGAGGGGAATATGTATGTCAAGCGCATTCCAGAGAAAAAGGCAACAATTTTTGGAGTAACATGTCAACAATTGTAGCTATTAAAGGTTGGTTAATGTATGTTTTGTGATTTATAACATTGTTAAAGCAGTACATTTTGTATATAAGGATAATTCATAATTGAATTAAGATAGTTTCATACGTAAGTGTCCACGAGTACAAGCATAATAGGGTAGATTTATAGTTTAAATTTTGATTGTCTTGTT
Source organism: Mytilus edulis (assembly GCF_963676685.1). Lineage (NCBI taxonomy): Eukaryota > Metazoa > Mollusca > Bivalvia > Mytilida > Mytilidae > Mytilus > Mytilus edulis. The sequence continues at coordinate 65,018,364 of NC_092357.1, read as the reverse complement.
ATTTAGTTAAGTATAAATAACTATTTTGATTAGGTTAGCATCTAGTTATCTTGTCAGATGAATTTCGTATTGATGACAGATGATACAATTGCCAATAAGACAAATTTCTGAAGTATTGTAAAAGAGACTAAATGAATTAGTAAGTTTAAACGAAGCCTATGTATTTTAATAAAACATTAATTTGAAGTCAACTGTAGTGGTTTTTTGACAATAAAATCCTACATGTGAAGTTTAGTTCTTGATATGGAACGATGTTTGCCTGGTCATTAGGAAAATTCCGTGTATGACAAGAACAGGACAATTTTGTTCATCCAAAGTCAGGGCGTTTTAATCTTCAGCTTTGACCCTTATCATTTCCTTAATCTTTAGTAACTGAAATTTTCAAATTGGTTTTATTTGAATATGATCATTCTAGTTGGAGAAAACAATTTTAACTTACATTAATTTCGTGAAACGCTTGCTCGTATCATCACATTTTCAACTTTTCAAACATGTTCGAAAACTCCTATCACATAGAAAAAAGTCTAATCACACATAACACTCCCCTATTTACAATCAAAAGTGGAGGTTAATAAGAACTTTATAAATCTAAAGCTCGCATATACTTACCAGCAGAACGGAGGAAAACAATGTCTTATTCCTAACCTTGTCCAGGCATTTTCTGAATAAAATAACCGGTTGAATCTGGGAATTTTAGCTTGTTTTACTTACCATTGTATAAGAGATATAGTAACAGTTGTTTATTGCTTTTTGGAATTTTGGATCCTCATAAATGCTCTTCAACTTTATACTTGTTTGGCTTTATTAATATTTTATTATGAGCGTAACTGTTGAGTCTTATGTAGACGAACGCGCGTCAGGCGAACTAAATTATAATCCTGGTACCTTTGATAATTATTTTCAATAATAAAGTATACATATATAAGAATGTAATGCCTCAAAACCACACCGTATCTACAGCGTTCTTTAAACAAAAAGTATCGTCGAACATTTAACGATGATTGTATCAAATACACCCTACTTAAATTCATATGAATACCTTCGCGTGAATATCTCTAAAAAAAATCAGTGGATAGCAATACAGATGGATCGTTCGTTCAAATAAACTATTATCTTATTGCACATGTTATGCCATATTTTCATATGATAACTGACAGAAACAAACAGAAATCGACAATTATACATTGTACGATATGCTTCCGCAAGACATTATAAAATCGTGCACAGAATACTAAGTTTATGATATTTCAAGCATTGGTTTAATAATTGGATAAACATTATTTTTCACCAGTCACTCGTTTCATATGACTTTAAGGTTGTTGCTAGATTGAGATACTAAAAATGGAAGAACAATATCTGAATTGTAGCAAACAGTATAATTATACCTCAGTATGTTTTTTCTATAAAAAAAAATAATGAAATAGTTGTGCTATTTCATTCCACAGACTATTTGCCAGTCAATAGTTTCAAAGAATATTACCCTGGTTCGCCGCGATATAGCCTTTTTGTGCTAATGCGGCGTAAAGCAACCAACAATCAATCAATTATTACCCTGGTTAATAGTTTCATAATTATCTTTCCCGTACTTTTTTATGCTTATTTTTCATTGGACAATAATGATGTCCTTCACTATATTGCTTGGCAATGTCAAACTATAATATTGTAAACGGTATAATCAGTTTGTGTCGATTGTAATTCCACTAACAAGAAGCAATTATAAAAGAGAGAAAATCTTCGCGTGCTTGTTTAAAGATCTAAAATATAGTACCTTATTCATAATATGGGTTCGGTAGTCGTATTATAAAAGAGAATTTGCGTTTGGTGTATTTTAGCTTAAATGTACTATATGCACGGAAAAGTTAATACAAGTATTTTTGAAGTCTTGATTGCAATTAATGAAATATTTACAAATACAAGAAAAACTATTAGTAAAACAACGTTTAGTTCATCTTGTGCATATCAAGTTATGTGACATTGTTTTCTTTTCTTTCAGATGATATATGTACACTTTTAGAAAATTAGTTAATTTGGTATATAAAAACACTTAATGACTGTGTTATTCAGTATAATAAAACACCTAATAACTGGTTGTGCGGGTAATAATATGTTTGTTGTCCCTTTGCATACCAACTATTGCTGTCGGCTTTGCCTCGAGCAATAGTTGTGATCTCAAGGACAACAAACTTGCTATTACCCTCATACCCAGTCAATAGGTGTATAATATGCTTTGGTAATCTGCATTTACGTACATGCTGGGATCATGGACAATTGTTACTACTTTGCCCAAATAAAGAAGCGACATTGATGTCAACAGCACAAAAAAAAACATTGTACGGTATATGACATTAAACGAATACAAACCGTATAGTTATCTACAAGAGGGATTACAAATTTTGAAGCAATTAAAGTAGAAAAAAGCAACGGTTGGATATATACTAAAAGGATAAACAAATAAGAAATAGAGCATACAGCAAAAACTTAAAAAGGAATTCTCACGATTCTGAATTCTACCCAACAAATAGTGAAACATACGGGGTTAAACATGTTTTTGAATTATACGTTATAACGTTAATTAAGAACAGTAGTGTATTTATATTGCAGGCCAACCTTATGTTGGAGCTGCAGATATTTTCGAGAAACCAGTCTTAACAGTTTCTGTTAAGCTGTATTCAACACCTCCGCCTTTATATATTGAGTGGTATGTGGGAAAACATCAAGTACACAACTCAACTAGATTTGCACAAATGTTAGTAACAACATCCATACGGAGAGAAATGCACGGAAAAGCAATTGCAACAGCAGGATACAAAGCAATTCTTAAGATGCAAAACTTTTCAAGAGAGGAAATTACAACGATCTCAATTTCAGTTCAAAATGAGTTCGGGAATGTGACGAAAATCTATGTTATTAACAGAAACAGTAATCAGAGTAAGCTCGTTGTTCTAGAGATGATGATGGCGATATATGTAATATATGTAAATTTGTTTTGTCCAGAAAATGTTTTATATCATCCTCCATCAACACAATCAAAGCTTTACCAAACCCAATTTTGAATTTCAAGAATAAACATGTATATACATATCTACACACGTTTAGACTAATACGTAAGAGCAACTTTAATTCATTCAAGGCCAATTCTACCTGAAATGAATTTCCCAAAGTTATTTGTTATCATTAGTTTCTAATTTTATCTAGCAAAAAGTAAGAAAAGTAATTAGAAAAGGAAAATAACAGGTGATCAATTGGGTGCGGTATATTTTTTTTGTCCGCTCTGATTTTACCTTCACCAGAAACCAAGAAATTTGAAATCAAACTGACTCGTGGTAGTTGAAAGAAACAGAAAAAACTGTTGAAAATCATTCCAAGTGAATGTTGTTTCTAAAATGTCATGGTAATTCTCATAACAATTGATTTATTATTGTCAAATTATTAATTGATGTCATTTCGAGTTGTTTGCACAATTTTGTCAATATATAACGGTACTATTTTCAATTGTAATACAGGATTGAGGTAAATCTAGTTTAAGATCCAGATTCAATCCACTATTTTCTTTGAAAAATGTAGGTACCAAGTCACAACTTCAATTATGTTTTGTTCGTGCAGTTGCTTGATATTATCTAACTTTTTATTTTGTTTGATTTTATGACTTTCTCTTTATTTCTTTTCCTCGGAGTTCGGTATTGTTTGGTCAACTCGTTTATTACCTGATTTTGTTGTAATAATAGAATACTGTTCTTATTGAAATCCTTTTTTATATCTTTTCTTTGTTTCTTATTTCTTTGTTATTTTAGACCTTATAATTACAGGTAAATTGAACCTGCAGAATGTTATATATGCCATCTGTGGAATATTGATACTAATCATCTTGATTGCTGTTATAGTTAGATTGACCAAAATAAATCGTAAGTGTAACACATCTTTATACTTCAAATATCTGTAAAGAGAGGGATACCAACCAAGGGACAAAACCCAACAGACGTATAACAAAGATGTTTAGTGACTCAATAGAAATTTGATAATGATAAAAACGCTGCCTAATGCTTTTAAGTTGATAGAAATTAAAACTGTTAAAATATTCGAATGCAAGTATACAATGATGATAACAGTATATTGAATTCGGAAGAAGCTCATTAGTAAAATACGATACTGCGCAGATAAGGGAAAAAGTCTAAATATTTGCACAACGGTAAATCACATGGTTAATATAAATAAGAAGATGTGGTAAGAGAGCAAATAATACAATAACCAAATGCAGCAGTGGCAAAATAGGTTATTCTCACCTTCTACGTCATGTTCAGTAATATTCTTCAATTGTTGGGCATCTCCATTGCGATATTTTCAATACTGTTCAGACAATTCGATTGCAGTCAATTACGATCCGTATAGTGTTTGTTCACACTGGTCATGTTCAGTAGTTGTATATAAATAAAGGCAATAGTAGTATACCGCTGTCCGGAATCCAGATTACAAACTAAAACTGAGGGACACGCATCAAATGTAAGAGGAGAACAACGACACAACAGAAACACAACATTAAAATGTAACACACACAGAAACGAACTATAATATAATGATGGCCATTTTCCTGACTTGGTACACGACATTTGAAGAAGAAAATGGTGGGTTGGACCTAATTTGGTAGCATGCCAAACTTCCCGCTTTTATGGCAATGTTAAAAATAACATTAAAAATGTAATCTACCTGGAAAACATAATGTTCTGTATTGGAGGATACTGAACAAACATACATTAAATGCTAACAAATTGAGCTGAAGATGCCGCAGTGAACTCGTCTTAAACTCGACAAAAAATATGACCATGACTATCAGACTTTTCACACGATCAAAACGAATTTTTCAAATAAAATGCATTTACTGTGAAGTAGTCGTATTCATGGAGTATTCTTCAACTGTTTTTTTTTTACAATTTGTTTTAGGTTGTTGCATCTTCATATTGTCATATTGTCTTAAAAATATATACTAGTATATCGTAAAAACTAATGACGTAATATATCATATATATAATGGACATTTGTATTCAACAGGACATGGTCAGCGAGGTGATGTTAGATCAATGTAAGTATTGTTCTTTTAAGTTAACGGGAAAAAATATACTGAGTGCCAATGAAAACGCAACACTTGTAAATTTCAAATATTTTAAAATATATAATTATTTTTTTTTAAACGATTACCTATATCGGATAGAAATTGAATCGTCAGACTTCTTTCGAAATCTTTACGCTTGAATGATTTTAGAAAAAAAGTTACGTGCTTGGTTACAAAAAAGGGGGATGAGTCGAGTGCACCGCTATTTAACGCACGAGTGATTTTCTCATTGTGTGTTTTGGAAAGCCTCGCTTAAGAATTGAACTTTCCCATCCTTTTTTGTTAGCCGCTGCAATAAACTAAGCCGTAGAAGCCAAGACTTTTAGACAACCAGAGACATGAAGTTTGGGGCATGGTGCAAGGAGGCATTTCAAGTCGTGAAATTGCACGCAGAATGCATTGTTCAGCCTCAACAATTACGAGACTTATCCAAAGATTCAACCAAACTGGGTCTTTGAATGATAGACCACGTCCCGGAAGACAGAGAGCAACTACTGCCCAGCAGGACCGATTCATTCGTCTTCAGCATCTGCGAGATCGGTTCCGTACGGCTGTCCAAACAGCACGGGAGACTGTCGGCGTCCATAGGAGACAAATTGGAGCAAACACGGTAAGACGCCGTTTGCGCAGCAGTGGATTGAGGGCACGGAGGCCTTTCCGTGGTAACATGCTGACAGCAGTACGACGCCAAAATCGCTTAAGATGGACACAACAGCGTCAGAGATGGTCACACAGGCAATGGACAACTGTCCTATGGACGGACGAATCAAGATTCCATCTTCGCCGTAGTGATGGACGAACTCGTGTGTGGAGACGAAGAGGAGAACGGTATGCAGATTCGTGTAACCAAGAGACAGATCGTTGGGGTGGTGGTAGTGTCATGGTATGGGGGGGAATATCATTCAACCATAAAACTCCTCTCATCACTATCAATGGCAATTTAAACGCTCAACGCTACATTGATGAAGTTTTACGACCGACCGTTATACCGTTCATGGCTGGACATCAAGATGTTAATCTTTTTCAGCAAGATAACGCTCGTGCACACTCCGCACGACTCACAACTGCGTTTATCAACAACTACCATGTTCAGACATTACCATGGCCAGCTTTTTCGCCGGATTTGAGTCCAATAGAACACCTATGGGATCAAATTGGACAAGCCGTAAGACGACGACAGCCACCACCAGTTACGCTGCGCCAACTCGAAATTGCATTGCGAGAAGAATGGACAAACATTCCACAACACCGTATCCGACGTCTGGTCAGGTCAATGCCACGTCGTTGTAGAGCTTGCGTTGCAGCACGCGGTGAACACATTCGTTATCGAGACTGTGAGTTAGTGAATTTTAGCGTTGTGTTGCATTAATGTATTGCATTCGAATCGTGGTAATTAAACATTTTTGGTTGAGTTTTATCTTTGGATAAACCCTTTAACTGTCTTTAACAATTACTGTAAACAAAATATTATTTTTTATAAAAAAGTTATTTCTAAAAAACTTAGTGTTGCGTTTTCATTGGCACTCAGTATATATTAAACATTTTATGTGCTGAAGTTTTCGTTTTGTTTGTTTTTTTATATGCAATTATCTTTCATGAGTAAAGTATGAATCTGTTAGAGTCGTATAATATAGTTATCAAATGTACCAGGATTATAATTTAGTACGCCAGACGCACGTTTCGTCTACATAAGACAGTGACGCTCATATCAAAATATTTATAAAGCAAAATAAGTACAAAGTTGAAGAGCATTGAGGATTCAAAATTCCAAAAAGTTGTGCAAAATACGGCTAAGGTAGTCTATGCCTGGAATAAGAAAATCCTTAGTTTTTCGAAAATAATTAAAGGTTTCCAAACAGGAAATTTATAAAAATGACCACATCATTGATATGCATGTCAACACTTAAACGCTTAAGTGTTGACTACTGGGCTGGTGATACCATTTGGGACGAAACGTCTACCTGCAGTGGTATCGACCACATATAATATGCATAGGCGTATTTTCATATAGTATGAATTAGTAATTTCCAAAATAAACACACACACAGGTTCGTCGCATCCTGATTACCATGGTCATTCTTTCAATATTGTTTAAGTTTGTTGATGATATATAAAATTGAGAATGGAAATGGGGAATGTGCCAAAGAGACAAGAACCCGACCATAGAAAAAAACAACAGCAGAAGGTCACCAACAGGTCTTCAATGTAGCGAGAAATTCCCGCACCAGGAGGCGTCCTTCAGCTGGCCCCTAAACAAATATATACTAGTTCAGTGGTAATGAACGCCGTACTAATTTCCAAATTGTACACAAGAAACTAAAATTAAAATAATACAAGACTAACAAAGGCAAGAGGCTCCTGACTTGGGACAGGCGCAAAAATGCGGCGGGGTTAAACATGTTTGTGAGATCTCAACCCTCCCCCTATACCTCTTGATGCTTTATTTATGCAGGTATTTTTCAAAATATATAAGCATTTTTCTTTTTTTATAGATATTTTGGGGCATATCCCCACGAGTCAAATGAAAACAGATATGTTACTACTGAACAAATATCCCACTATGAAGAAATTGATCATGTTCAAAATGAAGAGCTGAATGTAGGTGAAGAAAACGAAAATGAAGAATCCGACAAGGAAGACGAAGATCGTCAGTCTGAGGATGGATATCAATCGCCACATGATTATATCGAAGTTTTATAAAACATGGCTAAGGAAAACAAACAATCAGATACGACTTTTTAGTAGTGTCTCTAAACTTTATAATGATGCCTCGGTTTTATCGTAGTCAAACATTATCATAAGACCCCTTTTTACCCATTTTACCCATACATATGTATTAGGAGAAACATTTCATGTCTTTTCTATTATAGAACGGTGATAAATCAGGTCTTATTTTGTAGAAAAATATAATATCCGTTGACAAAAAATTGTCGTAGCTATAGAGTGTCAAAGTGGTGCAGATTTTTGAAAACTGCGGTCAAAGGTCAAAAGGGGGATTTTTAAAAATCGAGAATTTTAGACATTTGGGACAATTTCTCGGTAGTCTCTTATGTTAAATGATATTTTTTTTCGATAGAAGCATGCGCTAGGAATGCTCCACAAATACAGCTAGTCATATTTATGTCTGATTACCAGATATTAGTGATACGTACCCTCGCTTACAACATGTAAGAAAATAAAACAAATATCTTTATCTACGGAAATTATCGACAAAAAATATTCATAATTAAGATTTAGCTATGCAATAATTAATATATGGCCACCTATAAAGATATTTTTGGGGAAGTTTTGTTAAAATGCCATAAAGAACAGAGGAGAAATAAGAACTGTAAAGTTAACACCCGGTCCATGAAGCTATGAAAAACAAATGAAAATTCTTGGCTGATTATTCAAACTTAAAATGATGTTAGAACTATACAAAATAGTCTGCATGTTCATTACACTATAATATATGAAGTTTGTTTCTATATTGATAAATAAATCAGTACTAGACCAATATCACATTGAGAAGATGTGTCCCCCTTTTTTTTTATAAAACACGACATAATATGGTTAACATTTGTTGATGTGGTTCATAAATGTTTCTCGTTTCTCGTTTTTTATATTAATTAAACCGTTGCAATAATTGTTTGGAGCCCGTACTGTTTGGTGGGAGTCGAGTCTTAGCTTTTAAGACCGTACTTTGACCTATAATGGTTAACTTTTACAATTATGACCTGGATGGAGTGTTTTCGCATTGGAACTCATACCACATCTTCTTATATCTATAAACAATGGCATAAATAGCAGACTTGGAAGAAAAAAAAGTTGGATGTCATTGTATGGTGCCAACAATACCCATGAGTTTATTCAGACCACCATGTACTGATTGACCATTGCTTCTGGGGTCATTTTGATCAGCGGTGAACTGATACTGATTTTCACTGCAACATGAGTGTGAATATAAGAACCAGTTAGAATGACAAAGTTTTATACATGCATGTTTTTTCCGACCCCTTGTAATTTTGTCCTTTGCCAATTTCAATTACAGAAGACGTGTCGCACCTGTAAGAGAGCGAGCTGCTGTTGGTGTGCCAGACATCAGGGTCCAATAACTAACTTGCAAATGTCGTGAATAGGTACAAACTGTCAGTCTTGTAGCTTTGGTTGAAGAAACGCATCCAGTCTAAATCACAATTCATTATTTTTGACATCTGAGGAAAAAACCTTATCAGAAATAAAACATAACTGTCATGATTTCAAGATGAAGCCACGCCTGGAATAACTTTTAAATATCTCTTAATTGTCAAAATGAGGCGGCAGAATAATTCGTATATCTGTTTCTTAAGTCACTTACAGATCCTACATAAAAGTACTTCACAGTCTATAGATTTTGAAAAGGTCCCACTAGAAATATGTCGTCATGTTCTAGCAAATCAAAATTATTGTAGTGCGATAGTGTTTAGTTATAATGTACCTACAAATCTTATTAACCCATGTTTATTTTCAGGTGCTCAAAGACATTTCTTATAATCTCTAATTGATCTGCATTTAATGACTGGAACACGGCCGACACTCGACTAACCGAGAGATTGGTCGGTTAATCTATATTGAGTATGCGGCTATATGGGCGATTGGTCTGTTAATCGGGTTGGTTATACGTCTGTTAAGAGTAAAATGCTTAATTTAATGTTAAACTCTATTAAATATACAAATTTTTTGCATGTTATAAGAACCAAATCAAAAAAAGAAAAGTGTCTGACAAAATGATATCTATCATAGAACATTTTGCACTTGTAACAACATTTCTTAGTCTGCGCAGTTTTTAGTAAAACTAAAAGGCGTGGCGCAAGTATGCAGTATTTATGCTTATACGCATAGCATTTTTTTAAATAAAAGGCGAAACAAACAAATTTAGATATCATTTAAAGGACAAAAAATAGTACTGTGGTTCTAAAAGATAAATTGACATTAGTAAATATTTCATAATTGTAAAATAACGTGAATAATACCACGTTTTAGTTAAAATTATGGGAATAAAGTCTGTTAATGGGTTGTACAATTGAAATTGTGTCAGTTAAAATTATTTAGCCACGACAATAATTTTGCTACCTTTATATTTTCCCCTTGAAAAATTTAAGAATTAGATGTTCCTGAGTAAACAAAAATGACAATACGGTGCCACAGTATCCTAGAAAGAGCATTTTTATTTTGACTTTTTTTGCATTTTATTGAAGGGTGTGTCACTTCAATATAGCGTGATATGGATTGACCTCTGGAATATGCATGAATTTTTTATTGACGTTTTCAATCAGCCTTAATGTT